>NC_142053.1:121210412-121511662 GCF_982192425.1 Myodes glareolus
GCTCCTCCCCCCCTCCCTCAAGGTCCAGGAAGGTGAGCATCCAAACAGACTGGATCCCAGAAATCCAGTATATGCAGAGGAAACAAGTCCCAGTGTCATTGTCAATGGCTTTTCAGAAAGACTCCAGGCCAGCCACATTCAGAGAATCCGGCCTCATTCAGAGAATCTGGCTGGATCACGTGCTCGCTCAGTCCCAGTCAACTGGCCTTGGTGAACTCTCATTAGATCAATCCCCTTGTATCAGTGGGTGATCACACCCCTCGCTTTCCTGATTTCCTTTTTCATGTTCTCCTTCATCTGGCGATGGATGGAGTTGGAGACAGAGACCCACATTGGAACACTGGACTTAACTCCCTAGGTCTAAACGAGAAGCAGAAGGAAAGAGAACGTGAGCAAGGAAGGCAAGATCAGAGGGAACCTTCATCCGACAATGGCTAGTGATACAGATGGAGATCCACATTGGAGCACCGGACGGAGTCCCCCAAGGTCCAAATGAGGAGCAGAAGGAGGAAGAACATGAAAAAAGGAAATCAGGACTGCGAGGGGTGCGATCACCCACTGTACCCCATTTTTTAATTGCATTATTTGGTATTTCAATGTCTAGTTTCCTGAGTTCTTTATATATTTTGGAGATCAGATGTCTGTCAGATGTGGAGTTAGAGAAGAAATTTTCCCATTCTGTAGGCTGCTGTTTTGTCCTATTGACAGTGTCCTTTGCCTTACAGAAACATTTCAGTTTCAGGAGGTTCCACTAATTAATTGTTGATCTCAGTTTCTGTACTACTGGTGTTACATTCAGGTAGTTTTCCCCTGTGCCAAGGCATTCAAAGCTACCTCCCATTTTCTCTTCTAACAGCTTCGGTGTAACTGAATTTATGTTGAGGTCTTTGATACACTTGGACTTGAGTTTTGCAATAGATATGGATCTATTTGCACTCTTCTACATGCTGAAATTCAGTTATGTCAGCACCATTTGTTGAAGATACTTTTTTTATTCAATTGTATGATTTTGGTTGCTTTGTCAAAAATTAGGCGTTCACCGTTGTGTAGATTTTCATCAGGATCTTCAATTCTATTTCATTGATCCATGTGTCTGTTCTTATGCCAATTTCAAACTGAACTGTTTTTATTACTATAGCTTTATGGTAGAGCTTGAAGTCAGGGATGGTGATACCTGTTGAAGTTTCCTTACTGTACAGGAATATTTTAGCTCTCCTGAGTTTATTGTTTTTCCATATGAATTTGAGTATTGTTCTTTCACGGTTTGTGAAGAATTGTGTTGGAATTTTGATGGGGATCGCATAGAATCTGAAGATGGTGTTTTTGGAACTTATTCCCCATGCAGGGATACCTCACCCAGCCCTGATGCAGGGAGAAGAAGCTTGGTCCTGACTCAAGGTGGTATGACATGATTTCTTGGCTCTCATGGGAGGCCAGCATATTTCTAAATGGAGAATGGGTGGCAGAGATAGAGGGGAGGTGGAGGGAGGGAACAGAAAGAGAGCAGGGTGGGGAAACTATGGTTAGTATATAAAATCAATGAAAAAAATTAATTAAAAAGTAAATAAATTTGCATTTTTAATATAAAGAAAAGAAATAGATGTTGAAACCCATAAAATTAACAAAAAAGTGTGAACTCATGAGCATTTTTCTACACATAACCTCTGTATCCGTACAGTACAGTAGTTTGACAATAAATATGATATTTATATGCCCTGTTAAAAATGTCATCTTGAGGCCAACTGTAAGTTAATAAAAGTCTAAAGCTTCATTTTAGTTACATATGAAAAACTCGCAATGTTTCAGTTTTTAATACTTCTCATATTTGCTTTCATCTTTTAAAAGATGCAATGAGACACACTGACTGAACCACAGGAGTGAGGCTGCCAGTGCTGAGGGTTGCCTGGGATTTAGAGCATTTTCTTTCTCTTCAGAAAGGCCTCACTCTGTACCCATAGACAAAACCTTCACTTCTGAGGGTTTCAGTTTAATCAAAATATCCATGGAAGAAAATAGGTAAATTAAAATCTATCTATTTAGTGTATAAAGATTTATATACACCATTACTTCCTAGAATACAAGTGTTTCCCTGTTCCATGTCTATCAATAGCAAAATGATTTCGATGAAAATATTAGCATAAAGCAACATAATTAAGTTTAAAAAGAGAAGGATTGAGAAGAGGATGTAAAAAGACTGCTGACTTGTTTGAATTTTAAAAGCTATAGGTATTTCAAAGAAGTGTAATGGGGGTGAAGCTATAAAATCAGCTATCCTTTAAGACCTTGGTTAAGTACTAAATAAACCAACAATCAAGATGAATCTTAATACTGGTTGAAAGCAAATTTAAGACTTTAAAAGGAACACGTTCTTTAAAGTAAAATAAAGCACTGCAGGCTTATAATATAAAACTCCAGAAGCTGGGGGAGGACTAGCTGTGATGGCTCACACCTATATTTCAGCACTAGATAGACAAAAGGAAATGAGTTCCAGGTCATCCTCATTTACAAACACAGTTTAGGACCAGCCCAGGTTTCTCAAGGCCTTTTCTAAAACAAAATGAATATTCAGAATATGTGACATTTACATTTCTATTTAAAAAAAACCTAAGTTGACAGAAACTATTGGTGTCAGAGCAGAAACCCTAAACCAAGTGTTTCTAAGGCCAAGAAATAAACCAAATTACAGTCTTTGACAAATAAGATTTATTAGAAAATGTTTCATAAAAGAAGACAGAGATTATATAAAGGACTCTTTTATCCATTTATAATACAAACATACAATACATGCTTTGGAGACAAATGTTGGACATCTGCCGCCATTATGATATAGATGGATTCTTGACTATCTGTATAGATGTTTTATCATTAATTCAATCCAATAGTACCAAAGCATGTCTAAACTTTAGAATACACACTATATCTCCATTCTTATTGAAAACTAAAGTGAAAGTCCTTTCCAACTGCTTCAACCCTGCCATAATATTAACTGCAGCAGAGAAATAAGTAAGAGGGGAATTATAAATCACTATTCTGTCATGTTGAAAAGCAAGCATGAAAATTAGACTGAGATCAAAGAAAGATTCCTCTCTACGGCAGAAAAAAATTGCTAATATCTTTATAAATAAAATTCTGTTAGTTGTGAGGGAAATATACTCTTATACGTAGGAATACTTAGGAAGTCAGCCCTATTTTGCTCCAATGTAATATATTTCCACACAAAGACCATCGTAATCATCTTCTTCCTGAGACTAGTATATAATTGCTAATCATTCCAGGTGTTATGACTCTAAACCCATCAGTGACATAAATAAAGCAGTCCAATCTGATATGAACCACACAGTTACAGTTCCAGTGATTTCACACCAAAAAAACATTAAAACTGCTAAATAGCACAATTAGTTTCTTATAAGTATATGACATTAATTTTGCCTGGGATAAATTCTTGGAACAAATATTGAAAGTATTCCTTATCCTAAATATAACCACATGAAATTAATCTGGCATTGTACTTGTAAACATTCAGGCATTGACTATCCATAGCATTTCTTAATACCTAGAATTGATATTTTTCCAGATAATTTATGAAATGAAATATTACACTACCAATCAGTTTGTAATTTATCAAATCTTGTTCAAAAAAGACACTTGATATTATTTTCAAGAGATTTTTTCAGCTATGCCTTGAAATAATAAAACTGCCATTTTGTATGCTTGTTTTTTATTTTTAATTTTATTATTGATTTTATTGAGTTATAAATTCTTCTCTCCTCCCCTCCATAACTTTCCCCTCCCCTTCAATCCCTTCCCATAGACTCCATGCTCCCAGTTTACTCAGATATTGTCTTTTTCTACTTCTCATGTAGATTAGATCCATGTTTATCTCTCTTAAGGTCTTCATTGTTGTCTAGGCTTTCTGGAATTGTGATTTGTAGGCTGGTTTCGTTTGCTCTATGTTTAAAAACCACTTATGACTGAGTACATATGATAATTGTCCTTCTGGGTCTGGGTTACCTCATTCAATATGATGTTTCTAGATCCATCCATTTGCCCACAAATTTCAAGATGTCATTATTTTTATCCTGCTGTGTAGTACTCCATTATGAAAATGTACCAAATTTTCCTTATCCTTTCTTCGGTTGAGGGGCATTTAGGTTGTTTCCAGGTTCTGGCTATGACAAGCAATGCTGCTATGAACACAGTTGAGCACATGTCCTTGTGGTACTATTGAGCATCCTTTGGGTATATGAGGAAAGTTGTTTCCTAATTTTCTGAGAAATCGTCATCCTGATAACCAAAGGGGTTGTAACAGCTCTCTTTACCCCACAACCTCTCCAGCATAAGTTGTCATCAGTGTTTTTGATGTGGCCTTTCTTACTGGTATAAGATGTTTTGATTTGCATTTCTCTGATAACTAAGGATGTTGAACATTACCTTAAGAGTCTTAAAAGCATTTTAGATTCCTCTATTGAAAGTTCTATGTTTAGATCTGTACCCCATTTTTTTATTGGATTATTTGTTCTTTTGATGACCAGTTTCTTGAGTTCTTTGTATGTTTTGGAGATCAGACCTCTGTCTGATGTGGGGTTGGGGAAGATATTTTCCCATTCTGTAGGCTATCATGTTGTCTTGTTGACCATGTCCTAAGCTTTACAGAAGCTTCTCAGTTTCAGGAAGTTCCAGTTATTAATTGCTTCTCTCAGTGTCTGTGCTATTGGGGTTATATTTGGGAAGTGATCTCCTGTGCCAATGCATTTAAGTGTACTGTCCACTTTCTCTTCTATGAAATTCAGTGTGACTAGCTTTATGTTGAGGTCTTTGATCCATTTGGACTTGAGTTTTGTGCATAGTGATAGATATGGATCTATTTTCATTGTTCTGCATGATGATATCCAGTCATGCCAGCACCATTTATTAAATATGTTTTTTTCCATTTGATATTTTTTGCTTCTTTGTCAAAAATCAGGCATTCGAAGGAGTGTGGATTAATATCTGGGTCTTTGATTTGCTTCCATTGGTCCTCCTGTCTGCTTTTATCCTAATACCAGGCTGTTTTCAGTACTGTAGCTATGTAGTAGAGCTTGAATTCACGGATTGTGATGCCTTCAGAAGTTCTTTTATTGTACAGGATTGTTTTGGCTACCCTGGGTTTTTTGTTTGTTTGTTTTTGGTATTTTTTTTCTTTTCCATATGAAGTTGAGTACCGTTCTTTCAAGGTCTGGGATTTTGAAGGGCATTGCATTGATTATGTAGATTGCTTTTAGTAAGATTGCCATTTTTACTATGCTAATTCTACCTACCCAAGAGCTTGTGAGATCTTTCTACTTTATGGTGTCTTCTTTAGTTTCTTTCTTCGAAGATTTATACTTCTTGTCATGCAAGTCTTCTGTTTGTTTGCTTAGAGTTACTCCGAGATATTTTATGGTATTTGTGGCTATTATGAAGGGTGATGGTTCCCTGATTTCTTTCTTGGACCACTTATCATCTATGTAAAGGAGGGCTACTAATTTTTTTGAGCTAATCTTGTATCCTGCTACATTACTGAAAGTTTTTGTGAGTTATAGAATTTTCTTGGTATAATTTTTGGGGTCAGTTATGTAAACTATCATATCATCAGCAAATAATGATAGTATGACTTCCTCTTTCCAATTTGTATTCCCTTGATCTTCTTTTGGTGTCTTATTGTTCTAGCTAGGTCCTCAAGAACTATATTGAATAGATATGGAGAAAGTCGACAACCTTGTCTTGTTCCTGATTTCAGTGGAATCTCTGGGAGTTTCTCTCCATTTAGTTTGATGTTGTCTGTTGGCTTGCTGTATATTGCCTTTATTATGTTTAGGTATGTTCCTTGTATCCCTGCTCTCTCCAAGACCTTTATCATGAAGGGATGTTGTATTTTGTTGAAAACTCTTTCAGCATCTAATGAGATGATAATATAGTTTTTATTTTTCAGTTTGTTTATATGGTGGATTACATTGACAGATTTTTATATGTTGAACCATTCCTGCATCTCTGAGATGAAGCCAATTTGATCATGGTGGATGACAGAGCTGATGTGTTCTTAGATTTATTTGTCAGTATTTCATTTAGTGTTTTTGTATCAATATTCATGAGTTAGATTAGTCTTTAATTCTCTTTCTTAGTAATGTCTTTAGGTGGTTAAGATATCAGGATAATTGTAGCCTTATAAAAAGAGTTTGGTAATATTCCTTCTGTTTCTATTGTGTGGAACAATTTGAAGAGTATTGACACTAGTTCTTTCTTGAAAATATTGTAGAATTCTGAGCTAAAACCATCTGGTCCTGGACTTTATTTTTTTTGGTTGTAAGACTTTTGATGACTGTTTCTATTTCTTTAGCAGTTATAATCTATTTAATTTCCTTAACTTATCTGGTCTTGATTTAATTTTGGTAAGTGATATTTATCCAGGAAGTTGTCCATTTCCTTTAAGTTTTCCAATTTTGTGGAGTACAGGTTTTTGAAAAATGGCCTGATGATTCTCTGGATTTCCTTTGTATCTGTTGTTATGTCCCCCTATTCATTTATGATTTTGTTAATTCGGATATTCTCTCTGTCTTTTCTTTAGTTTGGGTAAAGGTTTGTCTATTTTGTTGATTTTCTAGAAGAACCAACTCTTTGTCTCATTGATTCTTTGTATTGTTTTCTTTGTTTCTATTTTGTTGATTTCAGCTCTCAATTTGATTATTTCCTACTGTCTAGTTCTCTTGGGTGAGTTTGCTTCTTTTTGTTCTAGCGTGTTCACATGTTCTGCTAATTCACTAGTGTGGGATTTTTCCAGCTTCTTTATTTAGGTATTTAGTGCTATGAACCTTCTTCTTAACATTGCTTTCATTGTGTCCCATAAATTTGGTTATGTTGTGTGGTCATTTTCATTGAATTTTAGGAAGTATTTAATTAATAATGTATATACTGGTGATGGGTAAGTCTGTAAAGTAGAAGATGCCCAAGCCAGGCACATTCATTTCTCCTGTAGTAAAAGCACAGACAGATAAAATAAAAAGGGAGGAATATGTGGGGACACACAGGTGCAAGTTCTGTTCCACCTTGACAAAACGTCAGAGAGACTGAGCTTATTTTTACTCTTTCAAAGTTATTGACAACAGGAATGGCTATAAACAAGATATACTGACCTAGGGTGTGGTTTACTTTGTGGTTTTGGACATTAAGAGGGCCCATAAAGGTGGATCTGTTCCACCTTGACCAAAGGTCAAAGAATTCAAGCCTATTCCTTCTCCCTCATTTTAAAACCGGAGGTTAAACCCAGAGAGTGGCTGCCTATAAGATTCTTGGTCTAAAGTGTATTCACTCCATATCTTGGCCAAAACATCAGAATGCTTAACTCAGAAAATAGAGGATTGATGTCTCAAGTATTAAAGTAAGTAATTGTTCTTGTTTTTCTTTGTATGATGTTAAAGCAGTCTTTTGCCTTTTTCACCACTTTAGGTATTAGAGTATATAAGTGTATGGAAAATAAACACAGCCAGATTCATTATTCAATATTTACTGAGTTGCCCTCCCAGTACTATCCTCTGTCTCTGTATTGATTTCATATCTCTTTTCTTCCTATCTAACATATCAAATCCACATACTCTTACCCTGAAACATATAAACACATCAAGGCTGGACCCTGACAGATGTTACACCAGTGTGTAGCTTATGACATAGATCTTAATTACAAGTAATTTCCCTTATATGCCCATGTCTACTGAAATTTACCAGGCAGACTCATTAACACATTTCTATTGTGTTGTAAAATAATTCTCAATTTATACTCAGTGTTGTTAAGAAATATTTCCATAATAAATTAGCATGTACAAAAGAGAAGGCAGGGCTGGAGAGATGGCTCAGAGGGTAAGAGCATTGCTTGCTCTTCCAAAGGTCCCGAGTTCAATTCCCAGCAACTATATGGTGGCTCACAACCATCTGTAATGAGGTCTGGTGCCCTCTTCTGGCCTGCAGGCATACATGGAAGGAATGCTGTATACATAATAAATAAATAAATATTTTAAAAAAAGAGAAGGCACTGTTCTATGATATGTGCTCACTCTACTAAAGAAAATAATTTGACGATAGAGAAATGGGAAATTCTAACAATATTTGGAGGAAGATAAGTATAATATCAGTGAGGCATTCAGTGAAGAGAATTTGGCAAGATGGCTTAACGGGACTTGATGATAAATAAGGGAAGGAACAAAGACAAGCCTAAGAAGCTTCAATTCAGAATACTGTGCCCATTTTCCAACATAAAAGAAAGATTAGGAAACAGAGTTTACTAACAGAGATGAGAACCTGCCTCTAGGCTGTACCACTACCACTTCCACCCACTGAATTCTGTTCACCCAAGACTCACTCTGCTACCCAACACCATGTGCTTGATCATCCTCCCCAAGGAAGCAGAGTTCCATTTCAAGAAAAAGATCATCAAACTTTGAAACTGGAATCACAATGCAATATTTTGGGAATGTATCACAGAAAACACAAATGAAAAGGCAAAACATTTTTCCCCTGTAGCTTGCTGCTACAATAGGGAAAAATAGTGACCTAATTATAATTGTCCTCAAATCAGCAAAAATGAGTTCCAAGAAAAGCATGACCTAAAAACTCATTGATTGACATAAAATAATCGGAAAGGCTTACAATCCTCATTTGATAATGGCATACTGTATGAATGTACTTACACCAGAAAGACAGAAAAATTCTCCCTCTCAATAAAACAAAATTATACTAGTTTCAACAATAAGAAATAGCATATATAGAAAATTGTGTCTCACCTTTCAAAATCACAATTTTAAAGATTCACAATTTCACAATGTAGTATTCCACTATTAGCAAAATCACATGTAAAGATGAATTATTTTATAATTTTAAGTGTATAATGGTTGAAATCTGGTTTGACATACTTTTAATTCAACTTTTAATTTTAACTCTATCTTATGACAATATTGGGAAATTTTCCTGGGAAATCTGCCTATAATTAGGTTATTTTGTGATAGTTTAAGTTATTACCGTAATTGCTTAAGCTTTTCTTCCACTGAGAGGAGTATGTTTGTGGTTTTAATATTTACTGTAGCAGCAACATTAAATTCTACCCAAGAAGGTGCTTTGATTTGTAAAAAGCTTGAAAAGTAAACTTAAGTCATGGATCCAGTTAAGAAATTGACTCTACTGAATCCAAATTCAATTTGTAAAGAATGGAACATGACAAAATTTCTTCTAGAATGAAATATTTGGTTTCATATTGCCCATTTAAAGTGTTATATGATCTTATTTTTCATGGAGACTGTTAGTGGCTTCTTTGTCTCCTTTTACTATTCTCCTTTGTTTATTTGTCCCAAATAGAAGATAATTGCACACTATATGAAACCTTGAGCTTAGTCCATAATACTCGAAAGGAAGATGTATGATCCTATACAATATTTTACTACTATCACTAAAAATAAGTAGTAATATAAAGTGTTTTCAATTGCACAATGAAAGCATTGCTCCATTTCTAAGGGTAACTGAATTCAAAATGTTCAAAACAATTGAATGGTTATACTTAATTCTTTTATTATTTATAATAAACAAACACTGTATTTGCTGGAAAATAACCCCCAAGCAGATTTTTTCCTTTTCTGTTGCTTTATGAATCAACTGGACACAAAAATCTCCAAAGACTATTTAATTTCCACATGTTTGCTTTGTTGTTGTTGTTTTTGTTCATTTGCTTGCTTTTTTATTGCTTGATGGGGATGCTTTTGAGCTCATTTGGTTTTGAGCTTGACAGTATAACCTTTCCTGTGATAAATAAGTACTATACCAAGGATCAATAGCCCTAAGACCTTTTACAGGTTAAACAGTATGTTTCCCACATATGGTGGGTTTATTTAGAAATGCTTGCTCTTCAACTGACAGGCTAAAACTCACGGTTGAAAGATAGACAAGTGTATTGAGATTACAGACTTCTGAGACCTCTAGAAGATTGACACCTATGGTCAAATTTATTTACAGTCAAATATTTGAGAAATAAAATGTTTCCATCTTATACCTGAGTTGAAAATACCATCTGCAACAGTAAAGACTGCTTGCTATATTCCCCATGGGAGAAACCATACCTTCTAATATAATCCAAATCATTCACCAATTATTCAATACTCATTTGATTTCCAGAAAAACAGTATGTGAAAAGTTTCATGGTATAAGTACAGTACACCCTATGCCAGTGGAGCTGTATAGAGATTGTAGATTGTTTACAGAAATGGCCCAATTCTATATACCTGGTATTGCCTGTGACTAGAATAATAAGTCTTTTGCAATGTAATTTAGAAGTTCATAATCCAAAGATGCCATCTATTCTCCCTCCCATTGATTCTGTACTGTCCCACAACCAGATTTAGCAAGACAGATATGAGAAAAAAATCATCTATCCATATTTATTACCTGGATTCTGTTATCTTGGAACAAGCCTCTATTTGCATAAAGCCTAGTTCATCAGGAATAAAAGACTTCATAGATCAGACACAAGCTGTCAGCTCATTCATACACCTAGTTAACCTAATAGAAAACCATTGATACATGATCAAATTCATTTGAGATCAACCGAAATTCTTATATCATGAGCTCAATATACTGCCATTTGGTAGTTCTAAATTTGGGGTTAGTTTATTATACTACAAAAACTACTTAGTGGATAGGAATCCAGAAGACCCTCTGTCAAGATTTTCACTCTTATGGAAATTCCCAATAAAGGAATCACTTCTATTTCTACTTTTAGTTAATTTTGTGTCTCCAGAGAATAAGCAGTTATTCTTATTGATAAAAGGTTGACTTACATTCAGGGTGATGTGTTCTAACATTAAGAAGATTAAACTTACTGTTGTATTCTCCAAAATTGTTCAAAACTTGGAAAATCCTCCTTTATTCTATTTTATTCTATTTCCTATTTGTTTTATGACAAATACTTGTTTGTAGATAAAGTAAAGTTCACAACTGTTCTTCACTATCATGTCATTAGAGCAAGCCCACTCTTACTTCCAGCCTTTAAAACAGCCCAGAAAAATCTACATTTGGGGTTGAAGTAGAGATGATGACTGAGTTTTACATTTAAAGCACATTTCCAGACACATGTCAGCCATTGGATTCCTTTAACTAACAGAACCAGGAGAAAAGGTGGGATGGGACTTAGCACTTTCTCCTCAACAACTTCTAATTGCTAGGAATATTCAGTTTAAATATATAGTGAAATAGATTTCATCCTTTGGAGTTTCTATACTACTCCTTTGGAAAACTTTAATTTTATATTGTTTTTCTATAAAAATGTATATGTAAGAGTAACACATAAAACTATCTACTCCATTTTGTCTGTTTTTAGATATAGAAATATACTTTAATAAATCTTAACAGATCTTCCTTTCCACTTGTGATAATTTCTGCTTCTGATACTAAACCTAGATATTACTTTCCCAGTTAGTATATAAGATAGAGAGTAGCTGCACATGCGCTGAAAAGGTGAGTGGAGGCAGGAAGAGCTCCATGAAGTTCAGGTCAGTCCAGGCTGTATAAAAAGGCTGAGATTAGCTTAGGCTCTAGAATGAGGCCTTGCCTCAAAAATATGAAGGGAAGGATGAGAGAAAAGAATGTAGAGGAAGAGGGAGTTATATATATTAGATATAGAAACCTATTGTACATCATAATAACGAATAGTGATACATTGTATATAGATACTGCAGTATTATTTTGGTGCTACACCTTAATACACTCATTAGCAGATACAAAATATCCATATTCTCCAAAGTAATTCACTGATTTTAAACTACCCCTATTGATATAACATTGACATTCTTTACAAAAAATTCAACTGTAAATCATACTGTATATGAAACTTCATGTATGTACATAGGCATACACACAGTTGTCAAAAATCATCTGAATCAAAAAAACCACGACAGTAGATGCTATACTACCATATTTCAAAATATTATACAAATCTGCAATAAACAGAACGCCATAATATTGGCATTAAAGACAGTATATAGACCAACAACTGGAATACTATAGTGAACAGTGTGGAAGTCAACACACAACCAACTGACATTTTTAAGGTGGCAAGAGAATATACACTAAAGAAGGGACAGTCTTCAAAATAAATGGCAAAAGGAAAACTAGATTTTCATGGTTAAATTAAAGAACAAGCCTCCTTGCCAGATATAAAAGCTGACTCCAATTGTACTGAAAATCTAAAAGTACTATCTTAAACTATGAAACTAAGAGAAGAAACATAGAAGAAGCATTTGATAATATTGGATTGGACAAGGAAATTTTTTGAAAAAAAAGCAAAAACTAAAGAAAAATATAGATTAAGGATCAACCCCAAAGTTTCTACAGAGCAGAAATGATGAAATGACCTACAGAATGGAAGAACATATTTGGGTTTTGTTTGTTTCTTTCTGTCTTTTTTCCAAGACAGGGTCTGTCTGTCTAACCCTGACTGTTCTGAAACTGACTCTGTAGGTCAGTCTGGTCTCAGACTCAGTGATCCAACTATCTCTGCTCCTTGATAATGTGAGATGTCCTTCTGTATATATATAGATATAGATATAGATATAGATATAGATATAGATATAGATATAGATATAGATTTTATTGGTTGATGAATAAAGCTGTTTGGGCCAATGACTTAGTAGAGTAAAGACATGTGGGACCTCAGGAGAGAGAGAGAGAGAGAGAGAGAGAGAGAGAGAGAGAGAGAGAGAGAGAGAGAGACTTTACCTGGTAAATCACAGCCTCGTGGTGATACACAGAATAATAGATAATAGAAATGGCTGGTTTCCTCTGCATATACTGGATTTTTGGGATCCAGTCTGTTTGGATGCTCACCTTCCTGGACCTGGAGTGAGGGGGGAGGAACTTGGACTTCCCACAGGGCAGGAGACCCTGACTTCCCTAGGGGACAAAGAGGGAGGAGGAGAGGGAGGGGGGGAGTGGGAGGGCGTTGGGAGGAGGGGCGTAAATGGAAACTTTTTATAATTTAATAAAATTACCAAAAAAAAAAAATTAAATTAAAGCATAAAATTAATGTTGGTTTTATCTCTGAAGAGAGATACATGGAATTAGTCATTATTATATGGTAATTTATGTAGCATTTTTGATGATTTATGAAGTTATATTATCAAGTAAATAAATATTTATTTCCATGAAAAAAAAAAAAGAAATGGCTTAATTTAAGATGTAAGAGTTAGTTAATAAGAATCCTGAACTAATAGGCCAAGCAGTGTTGTAATTAATATAGTTTCTGTGTGATTATTCGTGTCTGAGTACCTGGGAAACGTATGAGTTGTCTCTGCCTACACCCAGGTGCTGGGATTAAAGGCAAGTGCCCCCATATCCAGCTAGCATAAAATAGTTGTAAAGTATACATTGGAATAAGAAGGGGTTGAAATGCAAAATGTACAAGGAACCCCAGAGACATGGGAGAGCAGAAGCAGAGAACAGGTGGGGAGAGGTTGATGAAAATGAAAGAGATACATTTAGATAGGTGAAAGCTGGCTTTGTACTGTTAACATGAGTATGAGGAACAATCACATAAAATACATTAAAAAATATGGAAAGGCTTTTAATACTTGCACCAAAAAATTATAAATATTTGAAGAAATTATGATGCCTGACCTAATTTAAACATTTTACTTACTTTGCATACATACATAATTGTATAATGTGGTATCCAATTAATATGTATGATTTTTGGTTTATGTGTCAATTAAAAGTAAATCTTAAAAAGAAAAATAAAATATGTTTAATATACTTAATATGTTAATATTCAGCAGCACAGATACTGTAGAGTTGTTGGCCATTGTGATTGTCTAGTTGCCTGGGAGCTACAACAGACTGGTACTGCCTAATATGCTACTTATCACTAACCAGGGGAAAGTTTAGGGTTCAAAATATATCTACTGAGCACATATTAGATTTTCACCATCATAAAATTTTATATAGGTCATGTTCATGCAAACACAGTTGTTGTGAGTGAAACAGTCCTATCATGTCTAGAAACCAGTGTTTCCAAGCAATGCACCCTGACCTCTGCCTCTTAAATCTTTCCATTCTACAATGTTTCCTAAGCCTTGGAGACAAGGGATGTAATAATCATGTCACACTTAGGGCTGAACACATTCTCAGATAATAAATTTTATGTTTTCTCATTCTTAATATATTGTGTAATACATATGTTAATTAGCACAATTTAGACAGCATCATGTTGTACATTGCAGATGTAATTTTTACTTTTATATGTTATAAAATTGAAATAAATTATCCAATTATCTCTGTATTTTTACCACCACTCTTCTTTCTCTAAGATTCTATTTAAAAAGTTTCTATAGTCTTTATGTATTGATCTTGATTCTTCTTTCTCTAATAAATATATTTAAGGCTATAAATTTTCTTCTAAATGTTCATCTGTATGTCACATGAATTAATATATTTTATTTTTATTATAGTTAATTTCTAAGTGTTTGACTTTGTGAAACTTTCATTGACCTATGAATCACAAAGATATTTAAAAATGTAAGTACATGAAGTTTTTGACTATACTTCTTATTACTCCTGACATTACTTCTGATTATTGTGGTTAGTCTTGCTTTATGAATTAGTAGATATCATATATTAATTGTATTCTGTAGAACTATATACTGCAGCTTCTGAGTGTAAGATTTTAAGTGCATCTATACTATTGAGACTGATATTTAAATTAAAATCTCCAAGTCTATCAGTTATTTATTAATTAATCCATTACTAAAATTTGTATTTATACTGATCTCTCAAATTTTCATTTCATTTCTACTTACTTTTGCTGTGCTACTTATGCAATTGACTTATGCTTCATGTTAATTGTATGTAAATCAAGGTTTGTTACATCTCCCTGGTGAAATGAATGTTTTTTTTTTCTGTATGCACAACTATCTTCACTCTGATAAGATTTTCTTCACTCCAACACTTTTATCTTACACTAATGTATATACTGTGGGATTGCTTTTGTCTTATATTTCTCTTAGATATGTTAAGGTGTGAATTGAGTTGGAAATGGGTGTGCTTGGAAAGTCTCGCTAAGGTAAATTTTGAGCCAAATTGTGAATGAGAACAAGATAGAAACTCTGTGTTTATGTAGGCAAAGAAATCTCAAAACAGCATAGTTAAGTACTGAGGCATATTTGGTGTACTTGCAAAGCAGCAATGAGGCCAGTGAGACCTCTGAGAGATGAGTAAACTGTGTTAGAGATGAAAATAGAGAAGGAATTAGATCAGGAAGAGCTTATGTAGGGATTCATATGCCAGAAGAGAATTGAAAATTAATTGTGAGAAGAAGAGTGACTGGATGAATCTGAGCAGGAGAGACATAATTACAAAAGATTGCAGGCAAACATGAAGCACTTGGATGAAGAGTAAAACCGAAGGAAATGATTGGAAAAGTTTTGAAATGAGCCTGATATAATATAATGGTAGCTATGACCAGCACAGTAGCTGCAGAGAAAGCGAGAAATGGTCTAATTTGCAGTTCATTTTCAAATATAGACCAGACTGGACTTGCTGTACTATTCAGTTAAAATACAAAAAAAGAAAGGAATCAAAAAAATGGTTTGCATATCTGATGCAAACAAGGACACATCTGCTATTTACTTTTACTAAAACACAGATGACCTTGTGAAAAGGGTTGCTCTATGTAAGGTAAATTCAGACTTTGTTTTATAACCTCCTAAGTTTAAGATGTTTGCTAGTCATTTAAATGGAGATATCTGGTGGAGACTGGGCCCAGTGTAGAGAAGCAAGCTAATGAAGTGAAAGTCATCACATACAGAGATACTCTTTAAAACTGAAATATGATTAGAGCACCTAGGGAGTGAGTAATGATAGAGAAAAGAAGAGATCTAAGGAATGGAGTCCTAGGGCCCTGCAATGTTTAAAAGTGCGAAGATGAAAAGAACACAAAGTAAAGTGAAAGAGAGCCATGTCCTGAAGGCCAAATAGAGAAAGTGACTTAAGAAGGGGAAAGTCCACTACATCCAAAGAGCAATGCTAGGTCAGGTGAGATGAGAACTAAGAATGTTTCCCTCCCAAGCTGGCAATATGAAAGTCACTCAGGGAACATGCACAATGTTATCACAGAGGACTGCTGAACAGTGTGAATGTCACACTGAAGTTTGTTCAAGGGAGACTGAAGAGAGAAAAGAGGAATAGCAAGTAGGAAAAATTAAAGGTGGGTCTGTAAAGAAAGATAGGAATATGGGGCAGGTTATTTATGAAAGGGAAGCAGTGAAGTGTTTTTCAATTCTTTTAAGGTTAGATATTTACAGGGTGTTATTATGCTACTGGTGTAAAAATGACCTTGCAGGAAAAATGACAATTATAAGAAAAAGTTACATTTCAGAGATCATTGAACTCTTTCTATAAAGTGTTAATAATAAAGATTGAACTTTATAATATGCATGCATTTCCTCTATCTCTGTTACCTGCTAAAACAGCCATAATGAATATGTACAAAAATAAGCATGGCTGGATTCCAATACCAATTTATTTTCAGAAATAGAAGCTGGCTGGAATTAGTCATAGTTTTCGAACCCTGCTCTATTCAATAAACATTTTATAGATTGTAATACAATTCATTTGAAAAGTAGTAAGTCATGAAGTATATAATAGTTTTTGAAAGAAATCAATATGTACTTTATTTTAAGATTCTAGATTAACAAGTAGTTGTTCCCCTGTAGAGAAATCCCTAGGTCTGAATCCCACTGTCTTCTGTTTTGTCCCATTCTGTTCAATTCTCTTCACTAGTTTGTACACTGAAGGAAAATATTTTTTAACAAAAGAATCTATTTAGGCTGAAAGTGACATTATAGAAAGAGAAGCTACAACAAACAATGAAAGTACATGTTTAGTAGTCATATTCAAAGGTATTTCCCATTTAATTTGCATTATATAGTACATAAATAGGTGAACAAATTTACAAAATAATAGGCAAATTAATCTATATAGTAAACATATAACACCCAGAACAAAGGTCAAAATCTTTCTGACATAGATACTTAAACTTTTCCCCCACAAATTTCATATTATGAAGGGGCACTGATTAAATAGTACCTGTTTAGAGCCCAGGGGGCTAGGATGGTATGAAGTCAAAAACTATCTTCCATGATGAACAGTTGAAGTATCAATATTCACTTAATCAGAGAGAAAAAAACAGTTTAATATAGGCATGTTTATGAAAATAGAAAGCCATGTTGTTCATAGCATATCTTGTTTCTGAACATAAGAAAAATTTTATATCAATTGATCAGAGCCAGTTATTATTAATGGTTCCAAGTGAGTCCTTAAGTTTCCCACAAGTAATGAAACAGAGAACCAATACAGTAAAGGATATAGTTTTACTCTTAACATTCATACCTTTATCTCATCAGTAAGATAGAAACCATTTTTTTTTTTTGGCTGACCTCTTGAAAAATTCTCCAATAAATTTCCAATGCTCTCCTTCGGGTTTTTAAAGGACTCTAGAAATGTTAAGAGAGATTTAGGCAGTGACCAAGAAATAATTGAACCATGGCAAAGAAAACAATTTCTCATTCAAGAAGCTCTTCTATCATAATACTGCTCATCCCATTTCATACATCTTCCTAGAACACTCAACCGACTGAGCTGAGCTGAGCTGTCAGCTATAGCGTTCAGCCATGCAACCACCAAGCCATCATTTTTCCAACTCATTAGACCACATTATTAGAGCTGTTGCAACTGCAGCTCTTATAGCTCAGGGCATAAATATGTTTAACCTAACTTTGGGGAGCTTAGAGTAGATTGTTTTATTTGATCCCATTTCATTTTATTATTTTAATTTTATTTAACAAGACTGTTAAGAGGAATAGCTTGTCAAGGATTAGACTGCCTTGACATGTATTTGCTCACCCAGCTATTTCTGAAAGAAGACGGAGCAGTATCTTGGTACTTCTCTATTACAGAAAAGGGCAGGTCGTGTATTGCGAGAAGCCTGGGGTGACTCTCAAATGATCTGTCAAAACTGGGGAAGCTGGGCTTTGACAGTTCCAGCACCACAGAACAGTGAAGTTCCCTTGTACTGTTTTGCACTTTCTTTTTTGAGAAGATTTTCTGACCATTTTACTGATTAATTTTTTAACAAAATGCAATTCTAAGGGCTTGCTCTTTTGTAAATGTTCATTGTTTTCTCACCATTGTTTGCTTTGCTCTGGGAATCACGCAGGATAAAATCTAATTATATTTGTTGGCATTCCTTCAACTACTTGTTTTTCAGGTGCACAATTATAAAGCTATACTGACGACATGATCCATGCCACCTCTTATAATGGATAAAGTCCTTTCATGTATATCATCACATGATGGAGTTTATTCAGTGAAATTGTATTTAATTTTTCTAAAAAAATACTTATTCATTGAAGCTCCAACAACCTAAATAGTTTAGGGTATTGGAGGAGCAAGAGAGAAGGTGAGATTTTTATACCCATCATAATAATTCACATTAAATAAAATAAAGACAAATGAAATGGGGAGAAATTTTAAGTGGGTTTTATGTTTCTTGCTTTGTTTTGTTTTTCATGACAGGGTTTCTTTGCAGATTTGGAGCCTGTCCTGGAACTAGCTCTCGTAGACCACATTGGCCTTGAACTCACAAAGATTCACCTGCCCCTGCCTCCTGAGGGCTGGGATTAAAGGTGTACACCACCATTCCCTGGCTTCGGTTTCATGTTTTATACATATATTTTAGCTATATGAATTTTTAGGAAACAGAAATGCAGAAGTATGACCTATTTGAGGGTAAACAACCACAAAATCATTGAAAAATCATAATTTAAACCTATACACCAGCCTTACCAAGCAATGACAATGAAAGTATTGCCTCTTTTAATCTTTGTGCCCTGCTCATCACAGACCTATTCTCTGAGTTTTCCTTAAGCATTCCAGCAACCTCAGAAAATTCCTTCCCTTTTCTTTTGATCTGCTCATCCTATCTTGTGTAGATACCCTGTAACAATGATGTTTGTGATAATGCCAATCTATGTCACACAGTAATGATTAGTGTTGATTTCTGTTAATTCCCTTTCTAGTCTCGAGACTGGGGATAGTGCTGGTGAGATGCAAACTCAGACATCTACTTGAGGTTTCAAACTTTCTGCCTGAACAAATGCCCATGGGGTTGTAACTGTTAATACCATCGTGGTCTTCAGTGACAAATGAAATCAGTGAGCTTGTCAGTCTTTATCTCTTCCTCCTTTGTTCAAAGAAGCAAAGATTTATTTGTAAGCCAGTAAAATTTACTTGACCATGTAAGCTAATGTAAGACCCTCCTTACATCAAATAGCTAAGTTCCTTTCATCTCTGAGAATAAACTTCCATTTTCTTATTGATGAAATTATCATCTTTCATAAAGATGTGATCTCAGCAATCAAAGACAAACAGAAAGTTAAGTGCATAGTGTCCATCTTGATTCTCTCCCTTGAAAATAGAACATGATGAGTTGTGTTACTCTTCCCAACAATAAATATTTTTCTAAGCTTCCATTGGAGATGAAGGTATTTAATGAAACATAGACCCAAGTATCTCAGCAGAGCTTTTGAAAAAAAAAATCTCCTTAGGAATCTGACTCAGCATCTTCTCTTTATTAGCTGGTACATGTGGCTGGAGATGTTTCAACCATATTACCAGGTACTGGTGAGATATTTTTTGTTGTTCTTAACTTGCCACAAGCCAGAATCATCTAAGAAGAGGAATTTCGACTGAGAAAGGGTCTCCACTGTTGACAGATGTTTCTGTCCTGCCTGGTCCTGCAGCTGATCAGTCTCAAGGAAACACACAGAGACCTACATTAATTATAAACTGGGTAAGTTCAGGCTTCTTATTAACTAACTCTTACATCTTAAATTAACCCATAATTCTTGTCTGTGTTAACCACATGGCTTGGTATCTTTTATCAATGAGGCATTCTCATCTTGCTTCCTCTGCATTTGGGTGATGACTGCAGACTGAGCCTTTCCTTTTCCCCAGGATTCTCCTATTCTGATTGCCTCAACTATACTTTCAATATAAGTGACAAATCTTTATAGGGTACAAGACCATTGTCCCATAGTACTCCACTATATAGGAGTATAAGTAAGTCTGTGGGGGCATTTTCTGGATTAATTACTGATTCAGAAGGGCCCAGGCTATCCCTGGTTAGGGGTTTCTGAGTTATGAAAGAAAGCAGCCTGAGAAAGCCACTGGAAACAAACCAGTGAACAGAGATGCACCATGGCCTCTATTTAGTTCTAGACATCAGGTTCCTGCCTAATTTGAGTTCCTGTCTCAGTACAATGTGATTCAGGAAAGGTAAGACAAATAAACCCTTACATGCCCAAGTTGCCTTTGGCCGTGGTGTTTAATCAGAACAATAGAAAGAAAATTAAGACATACCACCATGAAGTTACTTTGATGATAATAGCCTAGCCACAAATTAAACAAGGCAAAATCAAAAAGATTGTGTTCCTCAGTGGTATAGCACATATGAGGCATGGCATATATGAAGCTCTGCATCCAATCCCTGGTTGTTCGCCCTGCATTTAGGACATTATTGAAGCTACAAAATCAACCTTGACATTCTTTTTTCTTTTATTTTTATTTAAAAAGAAATAGTTTACCTTACAATATATTTTGATCATGTTTTCCTTCCTCCCTATTTCTCCTAGATCCTCCTCACCTCACTACTTAGTGAACTGTATGTGCTTTCTCTCTCTTTCCCTTTCAAACAAAACACAAACAAAAACTCAAAACAAAATAATCAATAAAACAAAAAATGCCCTAAACAAAACAAATGAAGAAAAAACACCACAAAACCCAAACAAAACATGGAGTTTGTTTGTTTTAGCTAACTTTTTATGGGTGTGTCGTCTGCCCTGTGATGTGTTTGATATACTCAGAGTCACTCCACTGGAAGAAACTTCCTTTCATATTCCAGTAGGTATCAATTGCAAACAGCTTCTTGGCTAGGAGCTACCTGTGTCCACTTCACCTCAAGCCAGAGTCCCATTTGGCTTGAATCTCTACAAGTCTTGTTCTTACTGCCACAGTCTCTCTGAATTCAATGAGCATCAGCTCTACTGTGTCAAGGAGACATTATTTCATTGGAGTTACCCATCACTCTGGCTCTTATTTTTCTGCTCCTTTTGTTCATAGATCCTTAAGGACATAGGTTTGATGAGGACAATCCGTTTAGAGTTGAGTGCTCCACCATTTTCCCCCTCTGCCTATTATCCAGATGTGTATTTCTGTGTTAATTCCCATCTACTGTAAGAAATTTTCATTTTTGTATCAATATGTCTTTAGGAGTCATTTTACCACTGTAATTCCTTAGCATAATAATACTAGTAGGTTTTCCCCTACACCCATAACCTGTCTAGTCTCAAGTCTTGTGTCACCTTAACAGTGTCATGCATGAATTCCATCTCATGGGGGCGTGCCTTAAATCCAATTTTAATAAGTAATTCATTACTTTCATAGCATTTGTGCCACTAGGGTATGTGTCCAGGAAATATGGATGATTACCTTTTCCTTCTAGTAGTGTGCAGAATAACTTCCAATATCATGAACAGTAGTCAATAGGGTTGAATCTTCTGGTTGAGCACCTTTTTTAATTTTTTGTGTCCAGTGATATAACTATGTATTGTCTTTAGCAATAAGACCTTACCATCAGGTTGTGGAGAGCAACCAATAGCCTTGGCAATAGCTTATGATGTTTGAGGGTTGGGGTACCATGGAACCCTTTGTCTGATGACTTAACAAGATGTAACCAATTACTGGCACTGAATATTTTAGTTGGTGGCATAAGATGTCTAGTTGTAGCATTGTGGAATCCCTGTATCCCTTCCTTTTCTCTGCTTTCCCCCTCCCTCCTCATTTAACCTTTCTATTCTAGTTTCTCATTTATTTCTCCAAAACACTACATTCTATTTTACTGAATTTCTTTTACTTGATCCACTAAGTCATTTTTCAGTATGTAGACATAGTTGTAGGAGAGGGCTGCTGACATCTAATTTCTTAGTGGGCAAAGATAAGACTTAACATTATATAATGCACAGAATATCCTTCCATAAAAAGAAACACTCCGCTGAAAATGGCAATAGTTCTAGATTAAGAAGCCTGTGTTCAAGAATGAAAACCTGTTATTACTTACTTGCTTTATTAGCAGTCAAATATAGTTCCAGGAAGACACTGAAGTATAAAGTTAAGATTAGTTTTTCTTTATTACTCTTATGTTGTAACATGTATAAGAAGTACACTGAATATGAAACAAAGGCTTGTATTGTGAAACTCGGACATCCTTTATTTAGCATTTCCAATATCAGAAAGGTCAATTATAAACACTTTAATGAGCTGCCAGGTAAGAAAGGCATTATTAACAAAGTTATATCATGAATCTCTGAGTTGAAAGGGACAGAAATGCTTTTTCAAAAAAATTAAACATAAAATTACTGTATGACCCAGTAATTCCACTTTTACCTCATCTTCATCTCACTCATCTGGTGCCTCAGAGAACTGATTGACCAAATTCTCATAACAGCAACATTATCAGTAGTTAAAATCATAAAAACGCAAACTATCCACAAACAGATTAACAAAATGTGGGGTGTGTGTGTGTGTTTGTGTGTGTGTATTCTCCACACTACTGGAAGAGAAAGGTAATCATCAATATTACCCGGCTACAAACCCTAGTGGCAGTAGACAACTACTTTTTAAGACCACCCTCCTATATGAGATGGAATACATGTCTGTCACTGTTAAAGTGGTCAAGAACATATTCCATAAAAGAACATGAATTATTGGCACATACTACAGTGTACATGAACTTCAAAATGCTTTTGTTAGTGAAAGAAATCAGACCCCTAAAGCCATAAATTGCATAATTCCATTTGCATGAAATATCCAGAATATAGAAATCCATTGAAATCGGTTAGTGAGTGATAGGAGCTTGAGTGGGAAAAATAAGTACTGAATAATGGCTACAGGGTCCCCTTGGGGATAATGAAAACTACTCAGAGGTGATTGGCATATGCCACCACCCCTCAGATTTATGTACTTTCTTAAACCCAGCTTTTTTACATGGATTCTAGCAGTCTAAGCATAGGTCCCAAGCTTAATAATTAATTTACCAACTGAACCATCTCCCTAAGCCTACTACTCCCGAAGCCTACTACTTCAGCTTTAAAACTACTTCAGCTTTGCCATCCTACACTTTTATGAGCTGATGTGAAGTGACTCAGCAATTAGAGGCTTTAAAGAGTAAGATGACAAACGTGAAGAAGACCTTTATCACACAGTTCTCTGAAAGTTCTTTATAAATATCAAGCAATGAAATCTCTCAGCACTCAGTCAGTCACCCTAAATTATTTGACATCCATCTCCATTTAAGCATTGTAAAGCAATTGAACTCAGATCCAAATTTTATAGATGGTAATCATGTTTATTCAGCATTTGGTTACCCTCATTTGAAAATCAAAAATTTTTCTGTATAGGTTAAAATGAGAAAATGTTTCTTCACTGGGTAATATCTGAGGTTAGTACATATATAACTGATAGGTGACAAAAATGCAATTTGAGAAATCAATAGTAAATACTATAACATATTTGTCAATGTCCCACCGGTATCTATAAATCTGTATCAGTTCCTAAATGCCAATTTTCAACTTTAAAATTCTGTATTACTTTGACTGAGAACTTTCAGTATTGTTCAAAGCTTACCATTTCTATACTGATAGCAGATTACTGGTATCAATGAACTGTCACCATAACTGAAATTCCCAACCAATACCATTTGGGACTTTGTATATACTACTCCATTGTCTGTATATATTTTGCTTTAGTATATACCCACCCTCATATACACAAGAAAACATGGTTGGCACAGTCAAAATCAACATATCTATTTTCTTTGATGAGTGTGGTTTTTATGATGAATTCTAACCAATAAAATGTGAGCATAGAGCACGCACATTCACACACACGTGTGCACCACACACACACACACACACACACACACACATACACACATCACATCACACACACACAGAAATCATTTACCATTGACTTCTTTCCCTCTTCCCGAAAATTGAAACATTGATGGTAATGATTATGCCTTAGGACTTGAAGGATAAATTCAGGAAAGACCCCTGAATGATCAAGTGTGATCAACATTTCCTCTAGATGTCTTTTCTTCTGTTATAGTAGACAAAGAAATGCTAGAGAAACTTTCATCTACAAGGTAGGGTGGCAAAATTTAATATCACTGTAGGGCGAATGTCAGGATAATTTTTCACATATCCACAGTGATGATTTCCTCAGCTCTGAAATCACTATGTCCCATTATCACTATGACTTGAATTTTTCAGAATCTCTTCGATGACGTCTCCAATTCCAGTGAGCTCTGAGATGCTGTCATAAGGACAAAGCCTTTTGCAGGAGCTTAAAACACCAAGTGCATTTCTCAGTTTTACTTAAACCCTCTCAAGAATACATGCTAAGAAGACAATATGTAAATGTACTTCAACTTGATCAAACATATCTCTAATGCACTTATTATGTCACTTCAGTTAAATTAGCCACATGTTACACTGACATCATCTAAAATGAGGTAATTTTCCCCCTCAAAGCCTGAATTTGAGTCAACAGCTATACTAATCAAGAAAGACCAGCCAAGGGGGAAAGAGAATAAATACATTTATGACTAGAATTGCTTCTTAAACAAGTAAGGATGATGATTTTTGGTTACTTGAAAGTGGAAAGTTTCAAATTGCTTTTTAAAAAATGTGAAATATATTCAGTAAGGATAGTGACATCTCTAAGTGTTTTTCAACCATAGTAGCTTTAAAATTGATACATAATGTAATGACACTTCTTCCAGGAGAAAAAGATAGCCAAAAGAACGGAATATGAAAAATAATTTTAACTGTGGTTTTTAAAGTTATAGGTTCTACTGAGAGGCACAGTGACACTCCTTTGATCAAATGTTTGTCTTTCTAATGTTCCCCGAAGTGGTTACATTAGTATCATACATACAATGTATTTGCTTGCTAAAAATGCCAACTATTACAAACTTCTTTGGACACAAAAATTCAGTCCCCATAACAATATATTCTACTTCACTAGTTACTAATCACAGGGACGTGGGATTTGTTAATCTGATTTTTTAAAAGATTTTTTTCTGAAACTTTCTACCACATCAGCTCTAAATCTTGGCACAGTTTAGAATGACCAACATGAAAATTCCAAACCCAAAGTCAGACCCTATACTAACTAAATTAAAATTTCTGTACATAGATGGGAGACAGGTATTGGAAACTAGAATACATTTTCATGTTTCCCATATGCGATAACGCTGAAGAGTCTAGGTAGATCAGATTCTGTAGTTATTTAACAATATCTTCTGGACTTCTTAGCTTTTCTTTTCTTTTTATTTGTTTGTTTGTTGAAACAGGTTTTCTTTTTGTAGCCTTGGCAGTCCTGGAAATAAGAATTTTTTGAGCCTTCCTATACACAAAGGATAAAGAAGCAGAGAGGGAAATCAGAGAAGCATCACCTTTCATGATAGCCACAAATAGCATAAAATATCTTGGGGTTACTCTAACCAAGGAAGTGAAAGACCTATTTGACAAAAACTTTAAGTCTTTGAAGAAAGAAATTGAGGAGGACACCAGAAAATGAAAAGACCTCCCCTGCTCTTGGATTGGGAGAATCAACATAGTAAAAATGGCAATTCTACCAAAAGCAATCTATAGATTCAATGCAATCCCCATCAAAATCCCATCAAACTTCTTCACAGACCTTGAGAGAACAATAATCAAGTTTATATGGCAAAACAAAAAACCCAGGATAGCCAAAACAATCTTATACAATAAAAGAACTTCTGGAGGCATTACCATCCCTGACTTCAAACTCTATTATAGAGCTACAGTATTGAAAACAGCTTGGTATTGGCATAAGAACAGAGAAGTCGACCTATGGAATCGA
This sequence comes from Myodes glareolus, assembly GCF_982192425.1. Classification (NCBI taxonomy): domain Eukaryota; kingdom Metazoa; phylum Chordata; class Mammalia; order Rodentia; family Cricetidae; genus Myodes; species Myodes glareolus. Next base: position 121,236,459 of record NC_142053.1, read on the forward strand.
ATAGAAGATCCGGATATTAACCCACAAACCTATGAACACCTAATTTTCGACAAGGGAGCTAAAGGTATACAATGGAAGAAGGAAAGCATCTTTAACAAATGGTGCTGGCATAACTGGATGTCAACCTGTAAAAAAATGAAAGTAGATCCATATCTATCACCATGCACAAAAATCAAGTCCAAATGGATTAAAGACATCAACATTAATCCGTCCACTTTGAACCTGATAGAAGAGAAAGTGGGAAGTAGTCCACATGATATAGGCACAGGAGGCCTCTTCCTAAGTAGGACCCCAGCAGCACAGACAATAAGAGAAACAATGAATAAATGGGATCTACTGAAACTGAGAAGCTTCTGTAAAGCAAAGGACACTGTCAGTAGGACAAAAAGGCTGCCTTCTGACTGGGAGAAGATCTTCACCAACCCCTCATCAGACAAAGGTCTGATCTCCAAAATATACAAAGAACTCAAGAAACTAGGCACTGAAACTCTAATTAACCCAATTAAAAAATGGGGTACTGAACTTAACAGAGAATTCACAACAGATGAACTTCGAATGGCCAGAAGACACTTAAGGTCATGCTCAACCTCCTTAGCGATCAGGGAAATGCAAATCAAAACCACTTTGAGATACCATCTTACACCTGTCAGAATAGCTAAAGTCAAAAACACCAACGATAGCCTATGCTGGAGAGGATGTGGGGTGAGGGGAACACTCATCCATTGTTGGTGGGAATGCAAACTCGTGCAGCCACTGTGGAAATCAGTGTGGCGGTTTCTCAGGAAACTGGGAGTCAACCTCCCTCAGGACCCAGCAATTCCACTCTTGGGAATATACCCTAAAGATTCCCTAACATACTACAAAAGCATTTGTTCAACTATGTTCATAGCAGCACTATTTGTAATAGCCAGAACCTGGAAACAGCCTAGGTGCCCCTCAATAGAAGAATGGTTAAAAAAGGTGTGGAACATATACACATTAGAGTTTTACTCAGCGGTAAAAAAACAATGACATCTTGAATTTTGCATGCAAATGGATGGAAATAGAAAACGCTTTACTGAGTGAGGTAAGCCAGACCCAAAAAGAGGAACAAGGTATGTATTCACTCATAAGTGGATTCTAACCATAATTAAAGGTCTTTGAGCCTATTATTCATGATCCTAGAGAAGCTAAATAAGAAGATGAACCTGATGAAGATTATTTAGCTATCCACCAGGAGGTAGGAAATAGACAAGAGTCCCAGGTAACCTCGGGTGCATGGGGGGGTGGGAGGGTTGATGGAAGGGGAGAGGGTTAGAGAGAAGGGAGTAGGGGAGGAACGGGGAAAGCTCGGTGGCCTGGGATGGGGGGGGGAGGGAGGAAGGATGAATATGGGATCAGGGAAGAATATATTTCAACTAAGGGAGTCATTTTAGGGTTTACAGGAGACTTGATTATATATGGGATCCCAGGTCCAAGGAGAGATCCCCCAGATTGTTCTCTGGACAGAGGAGAGGGTGCCTGAATCGGCCGTGGCCCATAATCATACTGATGTATATTTTGCTTATCACCATAGATCCTTCATCTGGCGAAGGACGGCGATACAGTCGGAGACCCACATTGGAGCACCGGACTGAGCCCCCCGAGGTCCAAATGAGGAGCAGAAGGAGGAAGAACATGAAAAACGAAATCAGTACTGCGAGGGATGCTATCACCCACTGATACAAGGGAACGGATCTAATGAGAGTTTACCAAGGCCAGTTGGACTGGGACTGAACGAGGAGGTGATCTAACCAGATTCTCGGAATTTGGCCGGATTCTCGGACTGTGGCTGGCCCGAAGTCTTTCGGAAAAGCCATTGACTATGATACTGGGACCTGTTTCCTCTGCATATACTGGATTTTGGGGATCCAGTCTGTTTGGATACTCACCTTCCTGGACCTGGAGGGAGGGGAATGAACTGGAACTTCCCACAGGGCAGGAAACCCTGACTACCCTAAGGGACGAAGAGGGAGGAGGAGAGGGAGTGGGGGGAGTGGGAGGGTGTTGGGAAGAGGGGCGGAAATGGAACCTTTTATAATTTAATAAAATTTACTAAAAAAAAAAAGAATTTTTTTTGAGACAGGGTTTCTCTGTGTGTATTTCTGGTTGTCATAGAACTCACTCTGTAGATCAAGCTGGCTTCTAACTCAGAGATCCACCTGCCTCTGCCTCCCAAGTGCTGGGATTAAAGGTGTGTGCCGCCACTGTTTCACTCTAAATAAGGATTTTAAACTGTACCAGTACTAAGAATTAATTCAATAGTTGATAAACACTTATAAATTTCCAACTATCTGGCACTGTGTTCAGTACTGTAAATTCAAGAATGCAAAATCTGGAAAAGACAGAAAAATGAATCTTCTATAATTGCCAAGGATCTTCATAAAATGTGGAATCTGGCCCTATAGGTCTAAGATGTGATCTAAGACTATATTTCTAATAAGATGCCAGGTGAGATGCTGACATCACTAGTCTATGGTTTTCCATGCAACAGGAAGTAACAAATACTATGTGTATAAAGTATTCTGACTTACTTGGGTGAAGTAACCCAGACTGAGAAAGAAGAACATGATGTATAGTCACACATAAATGAGATCAGATGTAAAGTAAAGGATAACAATACTACCATCCACAGACCCAGAGAGACTAGGTAACAAGGAGTGTCACAGGAGGACATGCAGATCTCCCTGGGAAGGGGAAATAGAAGAGACTTTATGGGTGGACTGAGAGCAGGTAGAGATGAGGACATGAGTGTTCAGGTTGTTGGAAGACAGTGGGAGAGAATACTGAAAATGACTAATGAAGAGGGGAGGCCCTTCATGGTCAGGTAAAAACCTTACCTAAGAGAGTCTCCCAGGAATCTAAAAGGAGGACTCCAGCTTAGATTCCTAGCAGTAGTCTGAACTAGCCATCTCCTGTGACTAGATTGGTGCCTAGCCAGTTGTCATGGGAAAGACTTCATTCAGTAACTAACGGAAACTGATGCAGACCCACAGTCAAACATTAGGTGGAGTTCGTGGAATCCTGTAGAAGAGGAGAAAGGATCATAGCATCTAGAGGAGTAAGGATACCATAAGAAAACTCACAGAATAAACTAACCTGGACTCCTTGGGGCTCACTGAGACTAAACTGACAGCCAAGGAGCCTACAAGGGACTGACCTAGGCCCTCTGCACATATGTTACAGCTGTGTAGCTTGGTCCTCCTGTGGGACTCCTAACAGTGGGAAGAAAAGGGGCTGGATTCAATTCTTTTACAGGCTTCTGGTACCCTAATCCTCATGCTGGGTAATCCTGCCCAACCTTGGTGCATGGGAAGGTGCTTAGTCTTACTGTGGCTTGATAGGCCATTGTTTGTTGATACTCACAGGAGAAATGCACTTTCCTAAGCAGAGATGGAGGAGGAGTGGATTGGAGGTTGGGAACAGAGGGGAAATTGGGGAACTGTGAAAAAAGGAGTGACAGGAATGTAAAATAAATAAATAAATAAATAGATTTACTTTAATTTTTTTGAAAGTAATTTTATTAAATTATAAAAAGTTTCCATTTACGCCCCTCCTCCCAACGCCCTCCCACTCCCCCCCTCCCTCTCCTCCTCCCTCTTTGTCCCCAAGGGCAGTCAGGGTCTCCTGCCCTGTGGGAAGTCCAAGTTCCTCCCCCCTCCCTCCAGGTCCAGGAAGGTGAGCATCCAAACAGACTGGATCCCAAAAATCCAGTATATGCAGAGGAATACAGTCCCAGTGTCATTGTCAATGGCTTCTCAGAAAGACTGCAGGCCAGCCACATTCAGAGAATCCGGCCACACTCACAGAATCTGGTTGGATCACATGCTCGCTCAGTCACGGTCCATCTGGCCTTGGTAAACTCTCACCAGATCCGACCCCTTGTATCAGTGGGTGATAGTATCCCTCGCAGTCCTTCGTCATTTTCTTCCTCCTTCTGCTCCTCGTTTGGATCTTGGGGGGCTGAGTTCGGTACTCCAACGAGGGCCTCCATCTGTATCGCCATCCAACGCCAGATGAAGGATCTGTGATTATGTCTGTGATTATATCCCCCTTTTCATTTCTGATCCTATTAATTTGCAAGTTCTCTCTCTGCCGTTTGATTAGTTTGGATAGGGGTTTGTCAATCTTGTTAATTTTCTCCAAGAACCAGCTTTTTGCTTCATTGATTCTTTGAATTGTTTTCTGTGTTTCTATTTTGTTGATTTCAGCCCTCAGTTTGATTATTTCCAGTCTTCTACTCCTCCTGGGTAAATCAGCTTCTTTTTTTTCTAGAGCTTTCAAGTGTGTTGTTAAGTCTCCAATGTGTGCTTTCTCTGTTTTCTTTAGGTGGGCACTTAGTGCTATGAACTTTCCTCTTAGCACTGCTTTCATTGTGTCCCATAGGTTTGAATACGTTGTGTCTTTGTTTTCATTATATTCAAGGAAGACTTTAATTTCTTTCTTTATTTCTTCCTTGACCAGTGGTGATTTAGTAGTTGACTGTTCAACTTCCATGAGTTTGTTGGCTTCCTGGGGGTACCATTGTTGTTGAATTCTAATTTTAATCCATGGTGATCTGACAAGACACAGGTGGTTACTAATATTTTTTGTATCTGTGGAACTTTGCTTTGTTACCAAGTATGTGGTCAATTTTCGAGAAGGTTCCATGGGCTGCAGAGAAGAAGGTATACTCTTTCCTATTTGGGTGGAGTGTTCTATAGATGTCTGTTAAGTCCATTTGATTCAGTACCTCCAGTAAATCTCTTATTTCTCTGTTAGGTTTCTGTCTGATTGACCTGTCCATTGGTGAGAGAGGAGTGTTGAAGTCTCCTACTATTAGTGTGTGTGGTTTGATGACTGCCTTGAGTTCTAGAAGAGTTTCTTTTACATATGTGGGTGCCTTTATATTAGGGGCATAGATATTCAAGATTGAGACTTCTTCCTGATGAATTGTTCCTGTTATGAGTATGAAATGTCCATCTCCATCTCTTCTGATTGATTTTAGTTTGAAGTCGATTTTGTTAGATATTAGAATGGCCACACCCGCTTGTTTCTTAGGTCCATTTGCTTGGAAAACCTTTTCCCAACCCTTTAATCTGAGTAGGTGTCTGTCTTTGTGGTTGAGGTGTGTTTCTTGTAGACAGCAGAATGTTGGATCCTGTTTTCGTATCCAATCTCTAAGTCTGTGCCTCTTTATAGGTGAGTTGAGACCATTGATATTAAGTGATATTAATGACCAGTGATCGATGACTCCGGTCATTTTTTTGGGTAGTAGCGTGTATGTGTTTTCCTTCTTTGAGTTGTGCTTGTGGAGGGTCGCTAGATGTCTGAGTTAATGTAGGCAGTGTTGGGAATGTTGGATTCCTTGGGTTGTGATTTTCCTTCTAGTATTCTCTGTAAGGCTGGATTAGTAGCTACGTATTGTTTAAATTTGTTTTTATCCTGGAATATTTTGTTTTCTCCGTTGATAGTGAACAATAGCTTGGCTGGGTAAAGTAGTCTGGGTTTGCATCCATTGTCTCTTAGTTTCTGCAGTACCTCTATCCAGGACCTTCTGGCTTTCATGGTTTCCATCGAGAAGTCTGGTGTAAGTCTGATAGGTTTACCTTTATAAGTTACTTGACCTTTTTCCTTTGCAGCTCTCAATATCCTTTCTTTAGTCTGAATGCTTTGTGTTTCGATTATTATATGGCGAGGGGATGTATTTTTCTGATCCAGTCTATTCGGTGTTCTGTATGCTTCTTGAACCTTCATAGGAATATCGTTCTTTAGGATGGGAAAGTTTTCTTCTATAATTTTGTTGAGTATATTTTCTGGACCTTTGAAATGCAATTCTTCTCCTTCTTCTACTCCTATTATTCTTAGATTTGGTTTTTTTATTGTGTCCCACAGTTCCTGAATGTTTTGTGATGAGAGTTTGTTGGATTTGCTGTTTTCTTTGGACAGAGTGTTTAATTTTTCTATGGTGTCCTCAGAGTCTGAGATTCTTTCTTCTATCTCTTGTATTCTATTGGTTAAGCTTATTTCTGAAGTCTCTGTTCGTTTACCCAGATTTTCCATAGCCAGCCGGCCCTCGGTTTGTGATTTCTTCATTGACTCCATTTCAGTTTTCAAATCTTGAACTGTTTCTATTACCTGTTTGATTGTTTTTTCTTGGTTTCCCAGAATTTCATTTACGGATTTACTCATTTCTTCAAACTTTTTGGTATATTTCTCTTCCATTTCTTTACTCATTTCCTCAATTTTTTTGTTATACTTATCTTCCATTTCTTTACGGCAGATTTTTACCTCCTGTTTAAGTTTCTCTATTATTTTCATAAAGAAGCGCTTAGAGTCGATTTCTTCTATTTCTTCTGGAGTAGGGTGTTCAATTCTTCTAGTTTCGAGCTCCCTGGATTCTGGCGATGTCATGTTGCCTTTCAGGTTGTTGGAGGAATTCTTGCATTGGCGCCTCCCCATCTCCCCCACTCTGGATGAAACTCCTCAGCACTTTCTGGATAGAACTCCTCAGCACTCTCTGGGTAGGACTTCACAGCACTCTCTGGATAGAGCTCCTCAGCCCTCTCTGGGAAGAACTCCTCAGCAGGGCAACAGGGCTAGCTGGTCTTCCCAGGACTCAGGAGACAAAGGGCCCGCAGCAGTGAGGGGAGGGGAGGGGTCCCTTGGAACACCAAAGACCCTGCCGCAGAAGCTGAGGGGGGAAGGGCTGTGCTCCCTTCCCGGACAGGCAGGCAGGCTGCCCAGGCTAGCACCCACTCACCTCTCTGGGAAGAACTGCTCAGCAGGGCAACAGGGCTAGCTGGTCTTCCCAGGACTCAGGAGACAAAGGGCCCGCAGCAGTGGGGGGAGGGGCTAGATTTACTTTAAAAGATCAATTATTTAAAAAACTAACCAGAAGAAACCCAAATCTGTAACTTTACAATGTGCTGCCCTGCTACACATCTTTAACCTTTCCTGCAGAGTTTTCAATATGAAAACTCATGAATACCCTTTTAACTACTAACTTTACAAAACTTTCTAAGCAACCTATGGTTGCAAAGTAATCCAATGGTGAATGAACAGGTTATAGCATTCTAAGAACCAAAAAAATGAAAGGCAAGTTGGGGAGGCAGAAGAGGATCTGAGAAGATGAATGATGCAGTCGTAATGATCAATTTCTCTTCAAGAATATTTAGAAAGTCATTCTCAAGGTATTTGTGGTTGGAGAGTTCTTTTATAATATATATACCTCCTTGCTACAATATATTATTAGATTCTTTTACTATTCTAAGACTAAATAAACTTCAGACATCACTGAGAAGCAATGTTTCTAGCCCGCAGATGTATGTGCAAAAGATTAAGTGTTAATATTCTAGACAATGTGACATGAAGAAAGTGGTTGGCTTTGATTCTAACTTCAATTCTCTGGTTTGGGAAAATTATTTAAATTTTAATAATTATGTGAGCTCCCATTGCCTTCTGTGTAAATGGAAAAATATAAACATGACTGGATTGCTCTGAGATCTAATAATTCCATATTTGAGTGCCTGACACTTAACATTCTTTAAAATTATTTCTGTATTCTAATAAAGATCCTAAGCTCATTAAAAGCAAATATTATGTTTTGTCATTGTAATTCCCTTTGCATCAGATGAGCTTAAGGAATTAATGATGCTAATGACCTAAGCATTTGTCTAAATATGCTCTAATCCTCTAGTCTCTCCTCTCCTCCTCACATAAAATATTTAGCCACTGGGGCAAGCAAAGAGAGGCCTGTGGGCCCAGTGCATCAAAGAAACAGCTGTAATTTGATTTAAACAGTGGCTTCTTATTAAATGGCTAAATTAATTGAAGATATTTGAAAATCAGTGTTTAATAAGACTATCTAGATTTCTGATCCTTTTTGAAAACTCAGAAAATCTGGCAACATCACCATAACAATAATGCCTGGCAGCCATCAGTTGTACCTAAAAAACAAGTAATACCATTTTGGTAGAATGTGTTTTCTCCAATTTGGCGCTGTCTCCACCTGATCTGTTCTCATTACATTTAGTTACATGGAAAGCAGCCTTACAGAAATTTAAGACAGGTACTCAACAGGAAGATGTGTGTGTGTGTGTGTGTGTGTGTGTGTGTGTGTGTGTGTGTGTGTGTGTGTTAGATTAACCGGAGGTTTTCAAGGATAATACAATAAGTTCTCATACACTACCCACCCAGCTTGTGTTATTGCCTTTACTCCTCAGTTATTCCTATTGCTAAAATTGTCGTGAGTACTAATGGCTATAATTAGTTATATTTGTGCCACAGAGACATCTTTTGAAGTAAACTTGGAAAGAGTATCAACATATTTTCAACAACACCATGAGGCTTAAAATTGTCCTTTTATTTTTTTCCCAGTTGATAACAGGAAAACAAGGCAACAGTGTTTATACTGTTGAAGCTGACCAAGGTCCAAGTGGTGCCCTCTTTCCCAGTGATGAACAACGGAAACATGCTCTGTGTGTTTGCAAACTAGAATGGACCACTAAGCATTAAAAATCTTAATTATCTTCTTAATACACTTAAATAAATTTAGTGAGCAGTGACTTCTCTTATAAATAAGACAGATTGGTAATTATCAACTGACAAGTTGGCAGAACAACAGACAGCACTTAGTGAACTACTTCTTCATTGCTTACCCCATCCTACCAGTAAGACATTGATTATAACCACATAGCAGCGTTTTTCTAGCTTCAGTTCCTGCCCCTACAAATAAGACTCGAGCTCTCAAATTCCACTCAAATAATTCTGAAAGAGTTACAGATGTTCCTTTTTGAGTGCTAAGTACAATTCTATTTTTCTTCCCTATGATCTGCCATTTTTTTCTCCCTCTCACTTATAACGGCTATGGGAAATGTCAAAAGTTATTACTGACAAAGCTCACCAATGGCGCTGCTTTTTTGGTGCCCATCACAAGAAACCTATCTCTCCTCTCCTGGTTCTAGCTAATGTATGCCCCAATGGTGCCCAAAACAGTTATGAAGGTGGTATTTCTTATGCATGCTGAGAGCATTAGCCTGTTCGCTGCTGAGACTAATGTCATCAAAGTATCTGTTGGTTTCTCCTGCAACTAGCTAGCTTTCCCTTATTTTTATAAATAACTTCCACTCTAGCATGTCTTTTAAATACAGGGTTTTACGGCCAGAGGTGAAAACATGCTTTGAAACCTAAGTTTATCATGTTATCATCTTCATCTATTTTAGTTATACTACAAGCCAGTATTTGTGATGCCATCCTAACCTCCCTAAGGTTGATTATTTTGACAATATATAGTTTAACTTTGAGATGCATTCACCTGATATCTCCTCGTATAGGAGAAGAGATTTTGTTACAGAACCATATAGGGATAATATTTAGAAAAAATTAATATGATATACTTTTTTCCTTTCGAAATCTTGAAAAATAGTACCACATTTGAAGCAAAATACTAGAGAGGCTTATGTTACTCTAACAGTTGAACTGAAGCCACATTTCTCCTTGAAGAAAAAGATACAAATTGCTAATCTACTAAAGCACAGGGTAAAGCTTACAAGGGCCACAAACTGTGAGTCAGAAAACACCTATACTATGGAAGAGGATTGTTTATTATAGCTATTATATTTAAGTAGCTAGTGAAAGGATAGTTCTAATAGTATTTTAAAATTTTTCTTAGCTTTCCCTTATTCTTATGATGATATGATAATAGTGGTAAACAAATATATGACCTCCTAAATAGAATGAAATTACAGATAATCTGCTAATGGTTTCAACTATATCATCTTATTTAACTTTTGTAACACTTCTAAAATGTGGGCAGTATTTATTTTTAATTTATTCATTAAAAAGTTGAACCTATCAAATACTTTTTCATAACATAGAAGAGCACAAATGTCATGTTTTTTTTTTCTAAATCAAGCTACGTATGTTTTTAAATTCTCAATGATGAGCAATTGTGGGTTCCAGTGAATCTCCTTAAAACCTGTGAACTCTATCCACTGCAGTGATATTTTACTGCTTCCTTTTATAAGTGCTATGAGAAAATACCTGACAAAAGCCACTTGGGCTCTTTGGGGACTCATGGTTAAAGGGACACAGTCTATCCTGATGAGAAGAAATGATAGTAGGAGTGTGAGGTGGCTGGTCTCAAGCCATCTATGGTCAGAAAGCAGAAAGAGAGAGAGAGAGAGAGAGAGAGAGAGAGAGAGAGAGAGAGAGAGAGATGCTTGAGTTCAGGTGATTTCATCCTTCTTAAGTTTTCATCCATCACAGGCTCCTATCTCCAGTTGTTAAACCTCACTTGAACCATCCTCACAGACATGTCCATAGGAATGTTTCCTGAGTGACTCCAAATCCAATCAAGCGAACAATAAATATTAACCATCAAAAAGTCCATCGTTCTCAGTTTTCCTTCTGCTTTAATAGTACTGTGTGAATCTATTTTTTTTCAGCTACTGTAGGCTTACAATGGTTCACATTACATACTACAGGTTCCTATAGAGATCTCAGTATAGGCTTGCTATGTTTAGCGAATAAAACTACAGTACACCTGATTAGCTTTGAATTTTACATTAAATACTTTCTCAGCAAAGGTATGGTCTGTAAAATACTTGAAGTAGTTATTTATCTGAAATTCAAATGTATTTAGAGATCTTGGAGTTGATTAGATAATCCCTCTGTAAGGCAACCCAATCACAGTCAAAGAATTTACAATCAAGCATCCCACTACAACTTCTTATACGGGAGGCACGAATATTGGTGAGGGTCATAGAATTCTGGAAATATTCTGGTTATATCCAATGCTCTGTTCCCCCAACTAGAATAGTCAAAAAGACATCAAAATCCTGATACACACTGAACAACTCTCTCAAGTTATGGAAAGAAACCACAGAATTGTAGTAGAAAGAAAAAATCTCTATGATAAAAGTCCATTGTCGGCACCTCTTCTCTGTGTACTTAAAGTATCCATATGCCAGAAAATGCTGATGGAAGTGCCTTAGCATAGCTCAGACACAATACACTATAGATCCTGCTTTGGCTTTCAAATTAAGGCATCCATCTCACTGTCCTGAGACACTCCCACATGGAATCCTGCTTTGAAAATTGTTTGAAGCTATCACTGGCCATTTAAAGCAATCACAAGTGAGAAACACTATATGCATAATAATCTTTCAGTTTTTTAAAACCAATTGTATTTATCCTGTTCTTGTTTGACCATAGTGTTCTTTTAGAAAATGGCTTGAAAAGGAGTTTGTCTTTCACTTTTAAACTGGTTCCATAGAATGATAGAACACACAAAAAAATCAAGCGGTAACTCAACTGGAAACTCACCTCTATTGGGAAGCATTCGTGCTCACTATGTGAGGATAAAAGTAAACGTAAGTCTCACTCAGCTATGAACCCCGTGAACAATAATAATGACTGGCCTACAAGATATGGCACTAAAGCTATGGGAATAACTTCCCATTTTTTGATGGGATTTAAGGCCTGCTCCATGAGATGGAATCCAAGGCCAAGAACCTGAACCCAGATGAATTATGGGCACTAGGGAATAACCTATTACTGCTTTTTCTACTAAATGAAAAAAGCAATAAAATAACTTCTAATATCATTATACCATATAGATCATCCATCATCAGAGAAGTTTTCTTTTTGTAATAGATGACAATTAACATACAGATCCACAAGTGGACAACATGCAGAAAATAATAGAATGTAGAGTGCTCAAATCTACGTGAGGTTATTTATTTATTTATTTATTTATTTATTTATTTATTTATTTGTCATGCCTCTCTCCCAAACCTCGGGGATCTATATGAAAGTGTTGGTAGAAAGAGCCATATATGGTGGATGAATTCAAAGAAGCAGTGTTTTTCAGACAAAGCAGAGGAGGTACATATATGAGTTTGAGAATTGTACACACTCAAACTAGACAAAGTCTGAGAACTGCGAAGGTGAAGTGAACACAAATCTCACCCCTAGAAGAAGCTATTTTCAAGGGGCAGCTTCTGGGAGATAGAAAATCAGTTTTCTTCAAAGATGTATTACTGAGTATATCAACCACACTCCAGGGCATGTCCCATCCTCCAAACTTGGTCCTCTGTGGCTGTTTTGTTTCTTTTTGTTTTTATTCTTAATGATATAAAAAAAGAACATAAAGTTGGGGGTATGATTAAAATATATTGCATGAAATTCTCAGAGGATAAACAAAAAAGTGTAAAAACAAAAAAGAATCAGGAAAAAAGGCTTATCTAAGGAATCCATGCAATGGATCCTAATGAAAAGAAATAAGAGAAATACATTCCCTCAAAAAAAAAAATTTGTTCTCAGATTTGCCCTCCAGAACTAAGAAGTGTCCATTCCTAAATAAAGGCATGAACACTTAGACTATCCTGCAAAGGCCAACAATTTCACCTTAAAAACCGTCTTTATGAGCAAGGGAAACTGACCAACAGATAGGGCGCTTGCTGCACAATTGTGAAGACTTGAATTTGAAACCACAATCCACAAAAGTCTGATGTAATCATACACATCTGTTTCCCAGCACTCCATTGGTAAAATGGAAGGTAGAAACAAGATGATACCCAAAAACTTGTGGACCAGGTAGCAAGGTTCAACATCTGAGATCATTCTCCACCCTCCACACAGATGCTATGCACACATGCTGCTGTATTACACATAAAACTATGCGTGCACACTCGCGCACACACACACACATACACACACACATACACACATAAACATGGTGAACCCAATAAAAAGAGTCACCTTCATTTACTAATCTCCAAAAAGAAGCTCCATATTTCAGCAAAACATGACAATGGTATTTTTATTTTTTTATTTTATTTTATTTTATTTAGTTTATTAAATTATAAAAGTTTCCATTTCCGCCCCTCCTCCCAACACCCTCCCACTTCCCCCACTCCCTCTCCTCCTCCCTCTCCATCCGTAAGAGTAGTCAGGGTTTCCTGCCTTGTGGGAAGTTCAAGTTCCTCCCCCTCCCTCCAGGTCCAGGAAGGTGAGTATCCAAACAGACTGGATCCCAAAAATCCAGTATATACAGAGGAAACAAGTCCCAGTGTCATTGTCAATGGCTTTTCAGAAAGACTCCGGGCCAGCCACATCCAGAGAATCCGGCCACAATCAGAGAACCTGGTTAGATCACGTGCTCGTTCAGTTCCAGTCAGATGGCCTTGGGGAACTCTCATTAGATCAGTCCCCTTGTATCAGTGGGTGATGGCGCCCATCGCAGTCCTGATTTCTTTTTTCATTTTCTTCATCCTTCTGCTCCTCATTTGGACCGTGGAGTGTTCCGTCCACTGCTCCAATATGGGTCTCCTTCTGTATCGCCATCCAACGTCAGATGAAGGTTTCCTCTGCTCTTGCCTTCTTTGTTCACGTTCTCCTTCCTTCTGCCTCTCGTTTGGACCTAGGTCCAGTGTTTCGACGTGGGTCTCCGCCTCCATCTCCCTCCATCGCCAGATGAGGGTTCTATGGTGATGTGCAAAATGTTCCTCAGTATGGTTGTGGGCGAAGGCCGGTTCAGGCACCGTCTCCTCTGTCCAGAGAACAATCTGGGGATCTCTCCTTGGACCTGGGATCCCCTTTATACTCAAGTCTCTTGTAAACCCTAAAATGACACCCTTAGTGGAAATATATTCTTCCCTGATCCCATATCCATCCTTCCTCCCTTCCCCCCCCATCCGACTCCCCCGATCGTTCCCCGTTCCTCCCCTACTCCCTTCTCTCTAACCCTCTCCCCTTCCAACAGCCCCCCCACCCCCCATGCACCCGAGGTTATCTGGCACTGTTGTCTATTTCCAATCTCCAGGAGGATAGCTACATGATTTTCGTCAGGTTCACCTTCTTATTTAGCTTCTCTAGGATCACGAATAATAGGCTCAAAGACCTTTAATTATGGTTAGAATCCACTTATGAGTGAATACATACCATATTCCTCTTTTTGGGTCTGGCTTACCTCACTCAGTAAAGCATTTTCTAATTCCATCCATTTGCATGCAAAAGTCAAGATGTCATTGTTTTTTACCGCTGAGTAAAACTCTAATGTATATATGTTCCAAACCTTTTTTAACCATTCTTCTATTGAGGGGCACCTAGGTTGTTTCCAGGTTCTGGCTATTACAAATAGCGCAGCTATGAACATAGTTGAACAAATGCTTTTGTAGTATGTTAGGGCATCTCTTGGGTATATTCCCAAGAGTGGAATTGCTGGGTCCTGAGGGAGGTTGACTCCCAGTTTCCTGAGAAACCGCCACACTGATTTCCACAGTGGCTGCACGAGTTTGCATTCCCACCAACAATGGATGAGTGTTCCCCTCATTCCACATCCTCTCCAGCATAGGCTATCATTGGTGTTTTTGAGTTTGGCTATTCTGACAGGTGTAAGATGATACCTCAAAGTTGTTTTGATTTGCATTTCCCTGATCGCTAAGGAGGTTGAGCATGACCTTAAGTGCCTTTTGGCCATTCGAAATTCATCTGTTGTGAATTCTCTGTTCAGTTCAGTACCCCATTTTTAAATTGGGTTAATTAGAGTTTTAGTGTCTAGTTTCTTGAGTTCTTTGTATATTTTGGAGATCAGACCTTTGTCTGTTGAGGGGTTTGTGAAGATCTTCTCCCAGTCAGAAGGTAGCCTTTTTGTCTTACTGACAGTGTCCATTGCTTTACAGAAGCTTCTCAGTTTCAGTAGGTCCCATTTATTTATTGTTTCTCTTATTGTCTGCGCTCCTGGGGTTCTGCTTAGAAAATGGTCTCCTGTGCCTATGTCTTGTAGACTACTTCCTACTTTCTCTTCTATCAGGTTCAAAGTGGTCGGATTAATGTTGATGTCTTTAATCCATTTGGACCTGAGTTTTGTGCATGGTGATAGATATGGATCTATTTTCATTCTTCTACAGGTTGACATCCAGTTATGCCAGCACCATTTGTTAAAGACGCTTTCCTTCTTCCATTGTATAGTTTTAGCTCCCTTGTCAAAAATCAGGTGTTCATACGTTTGTGGGTTAATACCCGGGTCTTCTATTCGGTTCCATAGGTCGACTTCTCTGTTCTTATGCCAATACCAAGCTGTTTTCAATACTGTTGCTCTGTAATAGAGTTTAAAGTCAGGGATGGTAATGCCTCCAGAAGTTCCTTTATTGTATAAGATCGTTTTGGCTATCATGGGTTTTTTGTTTTGCCATATAAACTTGATTATTGTTCTCTCAAGGTCTGTGCATATTCTCTCTCTGTTGTTTGATTAATTTGGATAGGGGCTTGTCGATCTTGTTGATTTTCTCCAAGAACCAGCTTTTTGATTCATTGATTCTTTGGATTGTTTTCTCTGTTTCTATTTTGTTGATTTCAGCCCTCAGTTTGATTCTTTCCAGTCTTCTACTCCTCCTGGGTGAATCAGCTTCTTTTTTTTCTAGAGCTTTCAAGTGTACTGTTAAGTCTCCAATGTGTGCTTTCTCCGTTTTCTTTAATTGGGCACTTAGTGCTATGAACTTTCCTCTTAGCACTGCTTTCATAGTGTCCCATAGGTTTGAGTATGTTGTGTCTTTATTTTCATTAAATTCAAGGAAGACTTTAATTTCTTTCTTTATTTCTTCCTTGACCCAGGGGTGATTCAGTAGTTGACTGTTCAACTTCCATGAATTTGTTGGCTTCCTGAGGGTAGCACTGTTGTTGAATTCTAACTTTAATCCATGGTGGTCTGACAAGACACAGGTGGTTACTAATATTTTTTTGTATCTGTGGAACTTTGCTTTGTTACCCAGTATGTGGTCAATTTTCGAGAAGGTTCCATGAGATGCAGAGAAGAAGGTATATTCTTTCCTATTTGGGTGGAATATTCTATAGATGTCGGTAAGTCCATTTGATTCAATACCTCCAATAATTCTCTTATTTCTCTGTTAGGTTTCTGTCTGATTGACCTGTCCATTGGTGAGAGAGGAGTGTTGAAGTCTCCTACTATTAGTGTGTGTGGTTTGATGACTGCCTTGAGTTCTAGAAGTGTTTCTTTTACATAAGTAGGAGGCTTTATATTAGGGGCGTAGATATTCAGGATTGAGTCTTCCTCCTGATGAATTGTTCCTGTTATGAGTATAAAATGTTCATCTCCATCTCTTCTGATTGATTTTAGTTTGAAGTCAATTTTGTTGGAAATTAAAATGGCCACACCTGCTTGTTTCTTAGATCCGTTTGCTTGAAAAACCTTTTCCCAGCCCTTTACTCTGAGTAGATGTCTGTCTTTGTGATTGAGGTGTGTTTCTTGTAAACAGAATGTTGTAAACATTGAAAACAGAATGTTGGATCCTGTTTTCGTATCTAATCTCTTAGTCTGTGCCTTTTTATAGGTGAATTGAGTCCATTAATATTAAGTGATATTAATGACCAGTGGTTGTTGACTCCGGTTATTAATATTTTTTGTTTATTTGTTTAATAGAGTTTGTATGTGTCCCTTTTTTGAGTTAAGCTCGTGAAGGGTCGCTAGATGTCTGAGTTATTGTAGGTAATGTTGGCAATGTTGGATTCCTTGTGTTGCGATTTTCCTTCTATTACTTTCAGGAAGACTGGGTTTGTGGCTACGAATTGTTTAAATATGTTCTTATCTTGGAATATTTTGTTTTCTCCATTGATAGTGAACGATAGCTTGGCTGGGTATAGTAGTCTGGGTTTGCATCCATGCTCTCTTAGTTTCTGCAGTACCTCTATCCAGGACCTTCTGGCTTTCATGGTTTCCATAGAGAAGTCCGGTGTAAGCCTGATAGGTTTACCTTTATAAGTTACTTGCCCTTTTTCCTTTGCAGCTCTTAATATTCTTTCTTTAATCTGTATGTTTTGTGTTTTGATTATTATATGGTGAGGGGATGGTTTTTTTTTTTGATCAAGTCTATTTGGTGTTCTGTATGCTTCTTGAACCTTCATAGTAATATCATTCTTTATGTTGGGAAAGTTTTCTTCTATAATTTTGTTGAATATATTTTCTGGTCCTTTGATCTGCAGTTCTCCTTCTTCAATCCCTATTATTCTTAGATTTGGTTTTCTTATTGTGTCCCAGAGTTCTTGAATGTTTTGTGATGAGAATTTATTGGATTTGTTGTTTTCTTTGATCAGAGCATTTATTTTCTCTATGGTATCTTCAGACTCTGAGATTCGTTCTTCCATCTCTTGTATCCTATTGGTTATGCTTGATTCTGTAGTCTCTGTTCGTTTACCTAGATTTTCCATATCCAGCCGGCCCTCGTTTTGTGTTTTCTTCATTGCCTCCATTTCAGTTTTCAATTCTTGAACTGTTTCCATTACCTGTTTGATTGTTTTTTCTTGGTTTCCCAGTGTATCATTCATGGATTTACTCATTTCTTTGAACTTTTTCTTATATTTCTCATCCATTTCTTTACTCATTTCTTCAATCTTTTTGTTGTACTTCTCATCCAGTTCTTTAAGGGAGTTATTCATATCCTGTTTAAGGGACTTTATTGCTTTCATAATGGCATTTTTTTCCGCTTCTTCTGAATTAAGAGGTTCAAGACCTTCTATTTTAGGGTCATGGGTATCTGGTGTTTTCATGTTGTTTTTTAGATTGTTGGAGGAGTTCTTGCCTTGGCGTCTGCCCATCTCTTCCTTCAAATGCTCTCTATTGGATCTTCTGGTACCAGGTCAGGTTCCCTTGACCTGAATTCCTCCTAGCCAAAGCCCTCGGGACAGGAGAAAACTCACCCCTCCTCCACTGGATGACTGCTAGAAGATCACTGTCTCTTGCTGGCCAGGAGTGTGGCTGAGCTGAGACAGAGCTTTCCTGTCCTCAGGCAGGCTCTCAAAGCAAAGGAACTGCCCCTGCCGGCCTGAGCCCACAGCCCAGGCCCAGCGTGCAAGGGAGCAGCTCTGGGGAGATCTTGTGGCCCCAGAGGGGAGGGGGGAAGAGAGGAAGGTGTACCTGGATATAGGCTGGGATAGGATTCGGGAGAGCTCTGCAGGGAGGACCCGCCTCTGCCTGGTGACCAGAAAGTCGAGGGGGCGGGGAAAGTCTGAATTCCTCCTAGCCAAAGCCCTCGGGACAGGAGCAAACTCACCCCTCCTCCAATGGATGTCTGCTAGAAGATCACTGTCTCTTGCTGGCCAGGAGTGTGGCTGAGCTGAGACAGTGCTTTCCTGTCCTCAGGCAGGCTCTCAAAGCAAAGGAAATGCCCCTGCCGGCCTGAGCCCACAGTCCAGGCCCAGCGTGCAAGGGAGCAGCTCTGGGGAGATCTTGTGGCCCCAGCGGGGAGGGGGGAAGAGAGGAAGGTGTACCTGGATAAAGGCTAGGACAGGATTCGGGAGAGCTCCACAGGGAGGGCCCGCCTCTGCCTGGTGATCAGAAAGTCGAGGGGGGCAGGGAAAGTCTGAATTCCTCCTAGCCAAAGTCCTCGGGACAGGAGAAAACTCACCCCTCCTCCACTGGATGACTGCTAGAAGATCACTGTCTCTTGCTGGCCAGGAGTGTGGCTGAGCTGAGACAGAGCTTACCTGTCCTCAGGCAGGCTCTCAAAGCAAAGGAACTGCCCCTGCCGACCTGAGCCCACAGCCCAGGCCCAGCGTGCAAGGGAGCAGCTCTGGGGAGATCTTGTGGCCCCAGAGGGGAGGGGGGAAGAGAGGAAGGTGTACCTAGATAAAGGCTATTATTACAGGATTCGCGACAATGGTATTTTTAATAATACCTAACCAATTTGCTAATTATGATAAATATACATATCCTACAGTCCTACCTCAAAACTAATATAATTAGCCATTCTTTTCTTCAGGACATAATCATGGGTCAATGGAAATATTATAATCTAGTTTTCTTAAACAAATGGAAGACTTTCCAACCATCTCACGCATTGCTCATATTGAACAAAAAAGTGACTCAAACAGCCATAATTTACATTATTCAGGGCAACTCTGTATCAAAACACTTGATTGGACATATTTCTGTATCAGTTATTTAAAAATTTTTAAGACAAATATTCAATAAAAGTATTCCCTGAGACAGAAAAATATAACCTTTGCCTCTTTACTATTATTGCCTATATTGAATAACAATGGAAGAGGAAACAGTTTGGAGATTTAAGCATGAAACAGATATATGTGATTTTTGATGTATCTATTCTGATTTAAGCCATGTGGTAGAGACCATTTATATTAAGTGAATATGATGGGTTTTCTTAGCATAGCTGTTCATTCCAAACATTATGTATCCTCACTGTTTTGCTCTTGACTTCAGAAGGCAGCTACACATGGAATGCAAGATAGTAAAATATAAAGTATTAAATAAAAAAGCTGTGATAAGTCCAGCTCTTAAATTTTCAGTGTTTTTCTTTGTTAGCCTTTCATCTGTCATCAACGTTAGTCTAATGGTGTCTATGGTCTGACTGAAGTCCATTATTTACTGTTAATTTCAAAACCTTTGGTAAAGTTATTAATGAGGTAAGGATAAAAGCAAATGACAAATGAACAGGATAGGAAAATGTTCCTATAAATTAAATGCTATATATCTTTCCAATTTGATGTATAAGCAAAAAATCCTTTGCACATTTTCTGAACCATATGCCCTACTGGTGGTCTTTATATTTCATAAGATTCAAGTAAATCTCTGAAAAGCACTTCAGTTATTCATTTACATGTACCATTTTATGATTCATTGATTTCACAATTCAACTATAATCCAACATATCGTGATCATTTAGTTTTATAAAGGAAACAAACCTTCAACTATTAGTCTCCAAAATTGCATTTACTGACTTAAAGTCAGCAATGGAAAAACTATGTGCTATTATGTTAGCTATTATGTTAGCACTTAATATATGGAAATTAACTGTGATATTGTTACTATTTTTAAACTAAAAGCAAGCAGGTGCAATTTTAGAAAAATAAGTATGTTCTATATAATAGTGACATATAAAATACATTTAAACTTTGCTAGATCTTGCCAACTTTCTGTCCAAATTTATTCAAAATTTCTGGTAGAATATGTTTCTTAGGTGTGGTAGCCCATGTCTCTAATCCCATTATTTGGGAGATTCCAGGCTAATCAGGATTACATACTGATACAGACTATCTACAAAAAGTTTTAAAGCCCTGCAACATTTGTTTTACAAAATGTACACCAATTGCTAAAGTAAAAAAAGTCAGCCAAGCAGGACTCTAGGTTAGAAAAGTTAAAGTAGAGCCGATGCTGATGACACCCCATCCCCCTATTTATCAAGTCCATCAGTCAGTTCCCAGATGTGTAGTTGTGTTCCTCCATCTCTTTCTGCCTAGTAGCGTTTTCCATCCTCGATGTTTAGTGTGTGTCTGTGCAGGCTAGGAGTGGCAGGAGCTACCCTCAATCACTGAGGAATAGAAAGTGAATACTTAGTACTCCAGCTTCCTCATCTTTGAATAAGTGAATTCAAAAGGATTGTCCATAGAATTTGTCAGGAGAAGGGAACCCATGTTTTCCCATAGAAGTAGGTTAGATATTAATACAACTTCCAGTAGCTTCTTCTATTCTACATTTTTTCTTTATCAATGTGATAAAGAAAATCTATATAAGCAAGAAGAAGGGAAGGAACAGAATTAGACCCACATTTCGATACAACCCCAAATGGTCACTGAGGAGTCAGTACCCTTTGAAAATGATTGGTGCTGTAGATTTATGACTTCCCTTTTCAAATGTATCAGAATTGTTCCAACAATATTGATTGTAAAGGTCAAATATAATTTACTACCTTGTTGTTCACTGGGAAATAAACCCTCCCCGGGTCCCACTATGTCCCTGGGGTTGAAACTTAGCCTATGTACCTCAAGAACCAACATTGACAAGACAAAATAGGTCAAGAAATCAGACTCAGACTATGTCTGCTCTTAAGCCAATATATACATCTATTGCCTATCATAAGTGTTCCCTTCTTGAGTTTCCAATTCTCCATGCATAGGTCTGCCTTGCAGTCATGTGTCATATAATAACATTTTAATCAATGACAAACTGCATATATAACTGAGGTACTATAAGTTTACAATGGAGCCGAAAGGATATCATCTATAAAGATTCTGGTCATCATAACATAGCACAGAACATTACTCAATGTTTGTCCTGATGCTATAGTAAATAATCTTTCAGAACTGTGGGCTATATAAAGTATAGTACAAGCCAGGAATGGAATACATGCCTATAATCTACCAATCAGGAACCCTAGGTCAAATAGTTGGCCTTGTTACACTGTTAGCAGTCTCATATATCTTGTATTTACTGTGTCTCTTGAATGTGTGATTTTAGCTCGTGTTTGATTAATTTTGTGCTTTGTTCATAATTTTCCTGGTAGTAAAATATGCCATATACATAAATGACATGCTATCACTATGGTTTTGCAGTATATGATGTTTGAACAACAATGAAATCATCTAATGATACATTCCTCAGAACACACTCCCTTTGTTAAGCAGCATGTCTGTAATTTTAATGGGAAAACAGAGAGCAACTGAAAAATCCCCAACTAATTTCAAAACAGTAAAATGATTATATATGCCTCACGAATGATCAATTCAAGTGGTTGGTTCTCAAAACAGGTGCTTTTTTAAAGACACCAATACTAATACCCTTCATATAGAGGACACAATAAGAATATCTATTCTCTAAAAAAAAATCTCAGCATATGTGTCCAAATATCTGCTCATAATTCTGATGTGCTTCCCACATTTAGTACTTAACTTTGGCTGCATTAATAATCAACTGGAAAATTCACTAGTTCCTAAACATAAACTGCACCCCAGACTAACTAACTCAATCATGAAGTGGGGGTCTGAACATTATTATTGATTCTAAAGTGTTATACAAGACTTAGCATCACTATGCCAAAGAAATTTGGAATGCATCCTTTTGTTAATAATGTTGCATTGTGTTTGGGGGACAAGATAGAAAGTTTTACCACAGGGAATATTGGCTGAAAAAGCATTGGCTTGAGAGATTCATGTGTTTTGTGAAATTAGGTATTAAAAACAGGATGCTAATAACCAGGAGGCATTCTATGGGATGTGCCTATAATTATTATGGAGAGCATTAATTGCATATGAATAATTGTAGCAAGGGGCTTTATTTGTTTCTTTTATAAATTACTAATAAATGCAAATTATTGTTTGCTCTAAACTCCTGGTGTTTAGCTTATCTCCACTCTGCTATTCCATTTATCATCTGTGATAAAATTAGTTTCATCTGTTTGAGTACAACAGTAAACTGATTATCCTTGAAATTGTCCAGAGAGGCTGTGTTATCCCATCCTCATGCCTTTCTTCCATTCATTACTATCCTCCTAGAATACTGCTTCCTTTTCCAGTCTGTCTTCTTCTAGACAGTTCAACATCCTTTGAAATTCTGTGTATGATATATATTCTGAGGGAAGACTTCCTCACTTCCCAAGGTTAGACTAAATACCCAATTATGGGTTCTGATGAAAGCCTGAATGTATTTTTTACCTTGTTATTGCTCCATTGCTTTGAGTTCCTTGTGACCAGAGGCCCATTGTTACTTGACCCATAGTATATTTGTTAAATGAATGATTGGAGCTAGGACTATTCACTTTCACTATTACTATTATCACTATCAAATTCCAGTCCCATCAACACCTCAATCAAATAATATCACCATGAATCACATGTCCTGCATGTTGCTGAATCACCAATCATAGAATTTAAAACTTCAGTCACAGATTTGAGTTGTCCTCTGATACTACAGATATGTCAGCCACCAGTATTTATAAACTCTATTCTACACATCACTAAATCATTTCTTCTACTTATTAATCTGTGAATGCTTCATTTATTTGACTTTCGAATCCTATTGTTGTTACAGACTCAGCTGTTCTGACCCTTAGCAAGTGTATTGCATTAGTCCTTCAAGAGCAGTATATATAACATATGATGCTATGTTATTCTGAGATACAGTGCATGCACATTTTATCCAATCACATAGCCTAGTTGGTTTCTTGAGTTTCTGGTAGTTCCTGACACATATCTTCCAGGGTACATAGGACACAAGTGCTAATTCATTCTTGATACCATCAAAGCTCATCTGTTTTTCTTAATAAAAGTGGGCATTGTCTGCATTTATATCTCTTGCGATAATTGTTTATTGTAGTTTTAAAAGGAAAAATTAGCCTACTTCATCAAAAACTCAAAAGCATCCAAACTTACATTCCATATTTAAATATTTTCTTTGACAACTTAACAGGCTTTATTAGCAATAAGAATTCAAAAGTGGAACAAGTATAAGCACTAAAATAAGAAATGAAGCATTAAAATACACATCAAGCTGTTCTGTGACACACCCCTGTAATCTTTGCATACAAGAAGTTAAGTCAGAAATATTTTAAGTTCTAGTCCAGCATAGACTACACAGTTAGTAATTATTTTAGGTTGTCCATAAAAATTATGGAGGAGGAGCTAGAGAAATGTGTCAGCAGTTAAAAATATTCGCAGCATGCTAGGTGTGGTGGTCCATGCCCTTAATCCTGGCACTGGGGAGGTAGAAGCAGGTGGATCTCTGAGTTCAAGAATAGCTTATTCTACAGAATGAGTTTCAGGGCATCCACATCTATATAGAGAATCTCTTTCTCAAAAAAATGTGTCTTGACTGTTCTTCCAAATGAACCAGGTTCAGTCCCCAGTACCTACACGGTGACTCAGAATCATCCATAACTCTAGTACCAGAGTACCCCATGCCATCTTCTGATTTCCTCAGGTACCAGTCATGCATGTGGCACATATGTATAAATATAGACAAAATACTAATGCATGTAAAATACAATAAATCAGTCTAGTCTGTTAATTGAAGAATATTATACAGGTGGTAAATAGTAAGGAGTCACGGGTATATAGGCACAAATTCCCACTTTGTACCTTTTTATTGCTCTTATTTAGCTATACATTTTTCTCTGCTCCCCTCCCTTACTCCTTCTCCTTTTGTACCCTTTCCCATGAACATCACACTCCCATTTTACACAGGAGATCTTGTCTTTTTCTCCTTCTTAAGTAGATAAATGTATGTCTGTCTTAGGGTATTCTTTGTTGTCTAGATTCTCTGGGGTTGTAGACTGTAGACTGTTTTTTATTTGCTTTATGCCTAAAAACCAACTTATGAGTGAGTACATAATATATTTGTCTTTCTGAGTCTGGTTTACCTCACTCAATATGTTTTTTTTTCTAGATCCATCCATTTGCCTGTAAATTTCAAGATGTCATTATTTTTTACTATTGTGTAATACTCCTTTGTATAAATGTACCACATTTTCTTTATCCATCACTTGGTTGAGGGGCATCTGGGTTGTTTCCAAGTTCTGGATATTGTGAATAATATTGCTATGACCATGGTTGAGCACATGTACTCTGGTATGATTGAACACTTTACCTTTTTTATTATTTTTTACTTTTTTTATTAAACATTTCCACCTCCTCCCCTTCTCCCATTTCCCTCTCACTCCCCCCATTCCCCCTCCCCCTCCAGTCCAAAGAGCAGTCAGGGTTCCCTGCCCTGTGGGAGGTCCAAGGTCATCCCCACTCCATCCAGGTCTAGGAAGGTGAGCATCCAAAGAGACTAAGCTCCCACATAGCCAGTGCATGCAGTAGAATCAAAACCCAGTGCCATTGTCAGAATATGGTATGTACTCACTCATTAGTGGATTCTAGCCAAAAATAAAGGACATTGAGCCTATAATTCGCGATCCTGGAGAAGCTAAATAGGATGGTGAACCCAAAGAAAAACATGTAGCTATCCTCCTGGATATTGGAAGTAGACAAGATTGCCAGGCAAAAAATGGGAGCTTGGGGATGGGGTAGGGGTAAGGGGAGATGGGGAGAGAGAAGTGAGGAGGAGAGGATGGGGAGAGCTTGGGGATGAGATGGTTGGGATGGAGGAAGGGTGGATATGGGAGCAGGGAAGTATATATCTTAATTAAGGGACCTATTTTAGGGTTGGCAAGAAACTTGACTCTCGAGGGGATCCCAGGTGTCCAAGGAGATAGCCCCAGCTTGTTCCTTGAGCAGCAGAGGAGAGGGCGCCTCAACTGGCCCTGTCCTATAGCCACACTGATGAATATCTTGCATATCATCATAGAACCTTCAGCTGGCGATGGGTGGAGATAGAGACAGAGACCCACATTGGAGCACTGGACTGAGCTCCCAAGGTCCAAATGAAGAGCTGAAGAAGGCAGAACATGAGCCAGGAAGTCAGGACCGCAAGGGGTGCACCCACCGACTGAGACAATGGGGCTGATCTAATGGGAGCTTACCAAGTCCAGCTGGACTGGGACTGATGGAGCATGTGGTAAAAACCGGACTCTCTGAACGTGGCTGACAAGGAGGGGTGACAGAGAACACTTTACCTTTTTATGTCTGTTGTTTTTGCACTTGAGACAAGGTCTCACTATGTAACCCTGACATGCCTGGAATCTTACAGACAAGACTTACCTCACAAATCCAAATACTTAATAACATAGAGCATGAAAGAAAGTAAGTGAGAATTATAAGAGAGAGACATTTATGAGCAAGCTGATTAAGAATGTTTTGCTAAGTTCTCAGCACGAGCTAGAACTCTATTATTTAAGTTGTTGATTCAAATAAAGTATTTGGATCAGTCCTAATTCTTGATGACAAATTCTGCCTCTTCAACCTAAAGACAAGAGCTGAAAAAAATCTTTCTCAAATGTCAACTGCCTATACAAAATACCATTCTGATGAATAGTAAAGTTTGCATTAATTATAAACATATGGGACTGATTTCCATCAAATTAACTACAGTTGTGAAACTTGAGAGTAAAGGAAATTTAGCCTGACATTCATGAGTCATGCTGAATTTACAAAATGTGTTGGCGATCCATTTATTCAAGTCGAAGAGCTGGCTGCTTCTTACAAGTGGGACAACATAGCAACAAAATCATCATAAGACTATTATGTTAAATTATGTGTATTTATTGTTTGATTCAGTTCCTTTGCTGAAAATTTAGGAAAAAAATCAGTGGAAAAGGTTCATAAGGAAAACACTGAGTTGTATTTGCAAGATTTTATTTCTCTAAACAAAAAAATTTGAGAAAAGGAGGGTAATATAATATTATATTAGCATCCAAATCTTCTTGGAGAGTGTATATCTGTTTTATGGTTTTCTATGTGTTGGTGGTGGGAAAATCCTGAATTTTCATTGAAAGTAGGCCAACAAAGAAAGGATTCCACTCAGGACACAGATGCTGCCATCATCTTAATGATCTGTCTCATATTTATAAGATAAATACTGAACTAGTTCCTGCATGAAGCATTATTGCCACAGCTAATCTTTGGGAAAGATACATATATGGCCCAAGTCAGTTTCCTCCAGAAAATGACTGACATAGATTTGTACAAGACTGCCACTGGAGAATTCTCTCAAAAATACTATTAGTCACAGGTTAAAGAAGAAAGGCTAAGTGGAGGGAGAAGTTAAGCTGTGCTGCAGCATCAAAATGGGTCTCAGCCATTCCTTTAAAACCTTATTATAGTAATGATGGCCCTCCAGAATTATCCATAACCAAATTACCTATACATTCTACCCCTAAATCAATAGATAAAGGCTAACCATGAAGGAAGTGCACAGTCTCAGTTCAGCCAATGGCAGTGCCTTGAGATGAAATAAGATGAAGACTGCTAGCAACACCAGGTAGAGAGTAGCCATTTCAGCCCCGGAGAGAAAATTTGAAATAAGAATGTAGTATTATCTACATTTGGTTTCTGGAATCCTTCCATGAAAGAAGGGAGAGAAAAATGGAGCAGAGGTAGATGAACAAGTGGTCAGGGGATTAAGAGATGTTAACTCTGTCTGGGTAAGAGCTTTGAAAATCAAACACTTCATTTTCTTCATATCTTATAATGTATTTTTTCTCTTTAGTTGTAGAAAAAAGCCTCTATAAACTCAATAAACCACTGCTTAAGTTGAAGTTCTAAGAAGGAAACAGCACATACTGAGCATCAGTGTGACCATGTGTACAGGAAGCCAAGGGGAAGATGATGAGCAACTCAAGCCACTGAACCATCTTCTCTCCTGGCACATGCACAGCAGGGAGCTTCACTTTGTAGGCTAAACCTCAGTCTTGGATTCTCTTTTAACAAGGAGAGAAATACTTCCTTATGACACCCCTTCTACCCACTTTCAAAATGTTATAGGTGAAGTAGGGCAACCATTTCGTAACTCAAGAGGAACGGGGTATTTTTAATTTTTTTTTACCACTTTGTAACATTCACCCTTTTCAGAAAAGAAGAAATTTAAATTTTAAAGCTTGATTATATTTAGCCAAAAACTCATCTCTAAAGTTAAGACAGCTTTCCCAGGAAGACTGGACTATCCAAGTGAGAAAGCATGGCTTTTCGAGGGGGATATTTTGTACATGAAATTCTAAAACCACATTTAATAAGTTTTTAAACAGATTAGAAAGCTATCGGTTTTATCCTATTAGCCACTGCCAATCACTTATTTGTGAACAAATGGCCTGTTGTCTTGTCCTGATTGCCTAGTGTGAATGCAAGAGGCTTTGTCTATTTACAAGAACTCTGAGAACTTTAGAGCTAAACAGCGGAACACTGAAGAGCATGCACGTATTTGCCCAATGGGGATATTTGTATTTGGACCTCTTTCCTTTGGCACTTCTTCTTTGGCCAACTCGTTTAAGCCTCTTTGCATTACAGTGTTTTCTTCTGAACTGCAGAACACATACTGCATCCAATTAGTACTACAGGTATGGATTAAAAACTAATTAGATGAATGTCTATGACTGCAGTTGGACTGCATCTTTTTTTCTGATTTGTCACAAAGAGTGACATAAAGAGAATGATGCTGTGGAATAAAGAAGTTTCTATACTAACATACTAGGGCACAATGGTTTCTACTGACTTCTAAAAACTAATGGGATCCAGTTAGTCCATACTACTGATTGAGCAGACATGACTTTATTTAATTACGATAACACTGTTGGTTTTTGTCATTTGGCTAAGATGACTTTATTCCCGATACAATTAAAGACCAGACAAATAGTATACCTGTTCTTGTAATTCATTAACAAAAATGATGAAGCAATAAATACAAACCATGTAAATTAAGATTTCCAAACACTACTTATCTACTACCTCACCTCACCTCCCTGTCCCTGGGAAAAGCTAAGGAAAAAAAATCACTGTGAAAGTTTGTGTCATAGAGAGTTTTGCCTTCCAACTGCTAAAACTTTTACAAAGTAAGTATTGATGTGGGTACCTATGCTGGCTAAGGTTCCTTTTTTCAGCTTTTCAGAAGCTGTTAATATTTATTTATTGTCTTGAATTTGCTAAAAAAAAACTATGATTATGGAACAGGAATGTATGGAGGAGATTCTTTTAATAATGTTTAATAGGACTGAATGGCTAAACTAATGCTTAGCTATACGGTCAAATCTAGAGACCCTTATTGTCACTTTCCCCAGAGTCTACAGTCTTTTAGGGCCACTGATAACATGGAATTGTCACATAATGCAATTCTTCTTATGTGTGCTTTTACTTTCTTTTTAAAAATGTAGTTCATTTATTTTTATCTTTTATTTGTATTTTACATGAATATTTTTTCATATATATTCTGATCATGCTATTTCCTCCCCCAACTCATACCAGCCACCGGCAAGATTTTTCCATGCTTGATGGTATATGTACGTGTTTACTTTAGCAGCAGGGCCTCACCGTCTGTAACATGAGGGTCTGCTTGTTGGGGTTTATGTCCTGCCCAGCCCCCACAGCCAGTAAGCCCCAAAGAAAATCACACAGTGACTCTACATTAGATATAAAATGATTGGCCCATTAGCTCAGGCTTTGTATTAGCTCTTATAACTTATATTAACCCACAATTTTTATCTATGTTAGCCACATGGCTCAGTACCTTATTCAGCGGGGCAGGTCACATCCTGCTTCTTCTGTGATCTGGGCAGGACTGGGGAAAGAGCTTCCTTCTTCCCAGAATTCTCCTATTCTCCTTGCCCTGCCTCTACTTCCTGTCTGATTGTCCCACCTATACATTCTGCCTGGCTAATGGGCCAATCAGCGTTTATTTAAAACATGATTGACAGAATACAGACAATTCTCCCGCACCCACCATCTGTTTGTAAAGAGCTACCAATAGTTTTGGCAATAACCTGAGATGTTTGGGTGCTTCCATGGGCCCTTTTTAGCCAACGATTCAACTGCATGTGAACAATTTCTGGCACTAGATGTTAACAAAAGATATCTAGTTGGGATGTTGTCTCCCCCAATATTTGGTAGATCCATTTATATTTTTCTCACATATGTATATATTTTAGGAATATTATATAGTAATAGGTTTCCAGATGACCGACCCTTCAGATTGCCTATACTGTTAGCTTTCCCTCTCCATAATCCCTCCCTTATCCTTCTCTTGCATCCTCCTCCCCATGTAATCCTCCTACCGCAGTCTACCCATCCTTTCTCTCTATAACTGTAAATTTCACTTTCCATTTTTTTGATACCCCTCTTCTTCTTCCTCCCTTACTTATACTTAACCTCTGTGGAGATACATATTGTAGTATGCATAACAGAGGCTTAAAAGGTAATATCCATATATAAGATGAACATGGATGTGCAAGTGTCTCTGTAGTAAGATGGAGAGTAGTTTGGGGATATGTCCAAGAGTGGGATAGCTGAGTTCTGAAGTAGATCTATTCCATTTCCTACAGAATGCCCACAGTGATTGCTAAAGTGGCTGTACAAGTTCGCACTCTCAACTGTAATGGATGAGTGCCTCCCTTATCGACACCTTCACCAACATGAGCTTTCATTTTTATCATTTATCTTTGGCATTTTGATTGTTTGAAAGAGGAAGTCTCACAGTAGTTTTGATTTGTATTTCCCTAATGACTAGGGATACTGAATATTTCTTTAAGTGTTTCTCAGATATGTGTATTTCATATTTTCAAATATTAAATCAATTCAAAAATCTTTTAGTTTGTGGACTATAGAACAATGGATTGTGTAGGGCAGTATGAGTGGTACAGCTCTGTAGCTGCAAAGATATCCTGACTTATTGGGAAGCCAGGCTATACTTAGAGCCTCAATAGGGCAGCTCTGAAGAGGTAGAGCCCCAGTAGGACAATTCTGGAGTGGTAGAGCAACAATAGGATCTGGAGGAGTAGAACCATAATAGGAAAGTTCTGGAGGATGGAAATGCAATAGGATAGTTCAGCCCTGGAAGTAAAGGAGTCCTGAAATGTCTGGAAGCCAGGCTACCTGAAGCTGGGGTGCAATAGGGAATGGTCTCCCAGCAGGATGCAGCAATTCTGGTCCTCTCCTGGAGACCCACTACAGCTGAGCTCTGTCTGCTCTGTTACCTTAAGGGAACATCCTCGCAGGGCTATCATCTTCTTCTCAGGCGCTAAATGTTACTTCATTAGCTAACACTCTGCTAAGGCAAAGCCCCCGCAGAAATGTAGCAATCTCATCCCACTCTGGAGAAAAGTTGTTACTTTTTCTGCTCAACCTTGCTCACCCCCCCCCCCAAGGGAGCATCTCAGCAAGGTTTTTCAGCTCAGTCCCCTAAAGTCCAGTCTGGTTCTTCTAGTCTGCACTTGGAAAATGAAGATCGCCACCCAAGACTCTTGAAAAAGGGTTTTACTTGGGAAGGAGGAGCCCAGTAGAGTGGCTACCTCTGCCAGGGAGTAAAAGGCAACTTCCAATTGAATAGGCAGAGAGGCTTATATAGGGTTTCTTAGGGTCAGAGTTATTTCAGTGAGGAGATTGGTTAGTTTTCCCTGTTCACTGATTGGTTAGTTTTTAGTTGGTCAGAGGTAGAAATGGCTCTAATTTCAGGGCCAAACTGTGTTTCTTTCACTGGTCTTTTTAAAACTTTTTGACTCTAATCTTAGGACCAGGGCATATTTCTTTCACTGGCTCTGATTCTAGGGACAAAGTGTGTTTCTTTGGCACTGGCATTGTTTTCAGTGTCAGGGTATCTTTTGTTGGTCCTGGATTCAGGGATGAAGATGTTTCTTTCCTTGTCTCAGGTCTCAGATTCTGGGTGTGTTTCTTTCACGGACTCTGGGTTCAGAGTCAGGGTGCTCAGGGATTTGTTGGTTTTCTGCTCCAGTTGTCCATTTTACCACACAGATGGAACATAAGCCAAACTTGACCCATAAGCCAGAGTTTACCCATCTTTGATGCACACCAGTGGATCATAAATGTGTCTGGACATAGAAACTCATAGAAAAAAATTTTCAGTGCTCAAGTTTTAAGCAAAACCAATTAAATTCCAGTTCGGGAAGATACTGTCACCAAGTCTTGTGATTCCTGGACATAAATTTAAGATGCATTTATCTCTAAACTTTCTTCCATGCAGTGGTGGCACATGCCTCTAATCCCAGCACTCAGAAGGCAGAGACAGGAGGATCTCTGTGAGTTTGAGGTCAGCCTGGTGTACAAGAGCAAGTTCCAGGACAACTATGACTGTTACACAGAGAAACTCTGTCTTGAATAAACAATAAATAAATAAATAAATAAATAAATATTCTTTCTGCTACTAATCCTCTGACTTTGAATTTGTCATTAAAAATAAAAGAACTTAACTTAGTATAAATGTAAATTTCAGAACCCTTGTCTTCATTCTGAAGTAAGTTGATCCCTGTTTGAAATATAGGTCAAAACACTTGTGTGTTCTAAAGAAAACCACCCCTTAGAAAGCAGTCTCAGGCAAGTCACTAATTTGAGAACACAATCCTAGGCTGCTGGGAAGATAGAAGAACAAAATAAGGAGAGTGGTACTAAAAGAAAGATGGGATAATACAGGAAGAGGTTTTACAAGATAGATCCAAAATACTATTAAAATCCATTATAAGTCAATGTTTTAGGAACTCATGTGTTTCAATATGACTCTCAATATAGATTTAGTGCAATTATCACTTTAGATGTGGTGTAGAATGAATCCTCCCTGTACCCTCAAGAAGGTTATATATTAAATTTTTAATCCCTGTTATAATGGTACAACTTTATGTGAGGTTTTAAGGTAAAACACTCATTGTAAGATTAGTGTTCATATAAGAGGAGACACCAGAGAACTTGCTCTCATGATGCCATTTCATCATGTAAGAACATAGCAAGAGCATAGCTACCTGCAAACCAAAAAGAAGGCCCTCACCAAAACCCAACCATACCAGAACCCCGATACCTGACTTCCAGCCTTAAGTGCTATGAAAGCAAAAGGCCTAATAAATTATTCCCATTTATTCTATCTAGCCCATGGTACATTGTTATGGTGGCTCAAACAAACTAATAACATTCTGTCTTTAAAACACAAAGTCAACAATGATATCTCTGTAATTTTAGCAATAAGAACTAAAAATTTACACAACTCATACAAATTGAATTCAAACTTTCCCCTAACTTTCCATTTATTGTCAAAAGATTGATTAAAGAATAAAGTTTTGGCTCATTTTCCCCAAGTATTTTTATATGGTTGAGATCTGTCTATATATAGTGTATATTTTATTCAAATTTTAAGACCAGAATAAAGTTCTTAAGCTTTGATTTTAACAGACATGTTACCTCCCTTTGTCCTTTCACATTTGCTCTGTGTTTTCCTGAGTAATCTTCCTTTACATTTCTTCAAAGGTCTTGAATATTCTCTACCCCATAATAATCTGTACATTTTTAGATTCCTATCTACATTCCAAAGTGCTAAAACCTTTAAAGTTCCTAATTATCTCCTTTCCCTACTGAATACTATTTAGTTATTTTTCTCTTTTTTTAAGATATTTTTAGACATTTTTTCCTGAACTTCGCCATTTTACTGTAATCAGTGGATATTTAAGAGAGGTGTATGATTTATAGTTGTACTGTATTCTTCCTGTTCTCAGTTCCCTACCTCTATGTAAGTGTATCATTTCTTTATGGAAAGATTTGTATTATCTATAGCTGTTTCTCCCACTGTGCTTAGTGTAGTATCTTACCCATAGGAGGCCTCCATAAATTCCTGTTGAACTAATGAATGATCATTAAAGTATCTCAACTATAAGCCATGCAAGTGTCATTAGTCTTCACACTTTCTAACTATACCCAAGAAAATATTAAAACCCCAAGAGATAGCATATGTGTGTCGTTGTGTTTATGAAAAGCCATGGGGTTTCTGGATGCATTTCACTTAAGAGTGTGACTATGTTAATATCACAGTATGCAATGGATGCTATTAGGTGGAAGTATCAGAACAATACTGCTTGCATTTTGTTGACAAATGAATTAAATCACCAAGCATATGTCCCAGACATGTAAATCTCCTCAAAACTTATTTCAAAGAAACAAGTAAGCTAGGTAGACTAGATCAGTTTCTTCCCATCTGCTGAGGGCTATCTTTGATAGAAACTAGCTAGCAAGGGAGGTTATTTGATACAATTCAAAGTAAATGGACTCTCTGAGGCCAAAAGAAGCACTAATGTTGCAGTTATACAAAAAGAATGCAAAGAGAATGAGACTATAATTAATGGTGAACTTCACAGCTTCCATAGTTACATATGAACTATACTTTCATCTCAACAACATATCTACTGTGGTTACATCCTTTTGATTGCCATATAGGTATTATGTGAATTACTCCCAATTCTGTCCTTTTCAAGTCAAGCCAAGAATACTAATCATGACTATTAGCACTGAAGGACACATTCCAATCATGTACCTATTCATTTGTCAGGTTAATGACTATATGATTCTGAGTTTAGAACATCCTAACAAATTTCTTTTTTTTGTTTGTTTTTTTTTTTTGTTTTTTTTTTTCCTAACAAATTTCTTTGTTCAGCATTTGTCATGTACAGAACACATGGACATTCTAGTGAGCCAAAGAAGTAGGCTCAAGATAGAATGCAGTACCCTGCAATCTGGAAGTTCAGTTTGCTAGCTATTGCTCATTTTACCATACCCTGGCCCCAGTAGGAGTTTCCCCTAATAACTCATCCATAGATTTAATGGGCTTTGTGCATTCTATGAAACTCATTGTGACTCAATCATCTGTAAATAATTACAAATGTAATTTTTGTTAGTCTATGTTTATGTAAAGTTATACTTATCAAACAGGTATTTAACTCTGAAATGATTGAATTATGTCATGTTATATTATATGTAAACATATTGGAAGAAATTGGATCACTTGCATATTTCCTCCTCATTGCAATGGTAATTTTAATAAATTTAACCTTGTGTGCCTTTAGATAAGAAATGTTCTTTCTAGTTACCCATAGTTCTAAATATACCCTACTGTTTTATATAGAGCCACATCATATACCACATATAGCCACATCAGGACCTGCATGACCTATGAAAGCACTTGGTCTCTGCTCTCCATAATGCTTTGCAATTATGTAGAAACTATGCACTTATTTAAAGTACTACTACTTACTAACTAAGAAAAATACAATGAACTTTTCTTTAAACATTAAAATTTCTGCAGCACTAAAAACTTGACTTCTTTTTTAAACAACTAGTTTTGTGCCAAACATTTTAGAAATACAATATTATATGAAGCTAAATATTTGGGGAAAAGAAGATGAGAGAGAGAACTAATGTGATAACAAAACTCTGAAGACAAAATATTTTGGGAGTAAAGGTCTTACAGTAAAATATAAAAGAAATAAGGTTTCCAAATAAATGTGCATGTGCAATGCATGTGTGTGTGTGTGTGTGTGTGTTTGATTGATTGATGAGAATAAAACGTCATAGAGAGCTTGAGTGACCAAGAACCTGAGATATCACAGAACTAGGTATCACTTGGTCCTAGGGTTAAACCAAATATTACTGGTATATATAAAAAAGAAAAAAAATGTAGTGAAAATGACTCCTAATGATATTCTAGTACACTCATTTTTAAATCTTTTTTTTTATTTAGTCTTTGTCTTTCACAACATTCATCTTGATCCCATTCATTTCCCATCTCTGCAGTTCTCTCTCTATCTTGTAGCCCACTCCGCAAATTAAATTTAAGGGAAAAAAGAAAAGAAAAAAAGGAAAAGTCTCATCATAGAAGCTGTAGTGTGACATAGTAAGTCATGCAGTGAACCCTTGATTCCTTATATCTTACTTGCAAGTATTCATTGTGGAGAGTCATTGGTTTGATTTGAGGCCTCTGGTTTGTGATACACTATTGGTGCTGGGCCCTCACTGGAACTCTTGCTATATATCAGTGCCTAACTCATCCATCAACAGGGAATCATCCTTCTAAACCACATAAGAGCAAACACAGAGACCTACAGTCAAACATTATTCAGAGACTTTGGAACAGTTAGCACTAAGTGGGGTATCTCTATCAAATCCCTTCTCTCAGAGTTCATGGAAGATAAGGCCTAAAGAGTATGAAATCCAGAGGAGGTGGAGGACACCTGTAAATCAGCATGAGTGAAGCTCGTGTGAATTCAGAGAGACTATGGCAGCAAGCACAGGTATCTGCACCAGGTTGTCTGCATATATATTATGACTTCCAGTTTAGTGTCTTTATGGAATTCCTGAGTGTGTGAATGAGTTGGTCTCTGATTCTTGTGTCTTCTCTTGGGTTCTTTTCCTTTTGTTAGTCTCTCTTTTCAATGAGATAGCTTTGCTTTATCTTACTATGTTTTCTTATGCTGTATTTTTCAAATGAGTGAGTGAAAACCTAGCCTCTAGGATAAACAATTGAACCGTCACATATATCTGTGGGGAGATGAAAAAGCAGTTCTCTCCAGTAGAGTGATGCTGCAGATAGTATCAATCATTCCAGGGCAGGAGTCATGTTCAGAAGTAGTTGACCAACACATAACAGACTCCACAGTTGTTTGGGTGTATGCTTTTGTATGGTTAAAGTTTCTTGGCGAGGATAATCTGTTTTCTTTGTTTAGGAGTTTTGTTATTATATTGGGAGAGGATATGGAAGGACTTGTGGGAGAGGAAAAATATGATCAAAATATATTTAAATTTAAAAATTGTTTTAAATGATAAAAAAATTAAACAAAGAATAACGATGTCACGTTTCTGCTTGGTAACATCTCTTTACACTTTATGACATTCAGAAACTATTCCTCCCATATAAGCAGTGCTAATACCTTATAGGCTGATTAAGTACTCTCTTGAAGTCCTGGAGCTGTCCAGAGAGATAATTAATGTTTAACTGGCTATGTCAACGATACAACAGCTACTTTCATCACCCCAGTGTGCCTACTCTCCAAATTGAAAACTCAGAGGAATCACTATCAAGCATCCAGGAAAGCACCATGTGGTCTGTAGATCAGCAGTTTACCTGGAGACACTGCAACAGAGAAGGTTGCTGCCGCTGCTCTCATCATCAATTACAGTGTATTAACGTCTGATAGGGTGCCTTACATAATGAATGGCCTTCTTTA
Source organism: Myodes glareolus (assembly GCF_982192425.1). Classification (NCBI taxonomy): domain Eukaryota; kingdom Metazoa; phylum Chordata; class Mammalia; order Rodentia; family Cricetidae; genus Myodes; species Myodes glareolus. Next base: position 121,272,842 of record NC_142053.1, read on the forward strand.
ATAGCCATTAATTAGTTATACTAATTAATTATACCTAGAAATTCCCCATCCATCCAGTGCAAGTACCACAATATGCCAGGTAAGGAAGAACAAATTTCTAATTTGATCTTTCAAACGTCTCTGTGTCTCTTTGAGGTACAGTATGGCGACAAATGAAAGTTTTTGCTTCTTTGAAGGCTTCCCCCATTTAAATTCCTAAGCTGGACACCTGTTCACCTTGATCTGACATGACAATCTCTTTATAACTGAGAACTCAAACATGATTTCAGAAGATAGAAATAGGTCAAAGTCTTAAAACAAGAGAGTAGAAAGTCAAATCCCAACCTTAGGCTAGCTCTCAGATTCATTCTGTTTTTCCTATAAGTTAATGTTGTGTGACAAAAATACTTGTAAAAGAATACATTGCACATAACATGGGACTTCACTCTTGATAGTATATAAAATAAAGTAGTCAGGCACAGTGGCACATGCCTTTAATCCCAGCACTCAGGAGACAGAGGCGGGGGTATCTGGGAGTTTGAGGTCGGCTTGATCTACAGAGTGAGTTCCAGGACATCCAGCCAGGGCTGTTACACAGAGAAACCCTGCCTTGAAGAACTGCTAGGAACAGAATACTTGAAGTATATCATAGGCTGGAAACAAGAAGTTGCTGCTTTTCACTAATACCGAGCTCTTATCGATGACTTTTGGTGAACAAAGAACACGGAAAGGATAAAATCTCCCTTGTATTTCTCTCCCATTCCCTGTTTCACTTTCTGTTTTAGTGTGTTCCAACTTTTCCTTTATTCCTTTCTAAGCCACAACCTCCATATTTATGCATCTCTCCCCTTCCCCATCTATCTCTGTGATCATGAGCATAGGAACCTACATGTCCTTTGCTCCCTCTCCTACTATTCCTAATCTCTTTCCTGTAAATTCTATTATAATATGAAACTGTACTCACATTTTAAATTTGCTGAAGCTATTCAATTAACTTTTTATGACTCATGTTCTTAATATTGAAACAAGTTAATGTGATAGTTTGTATTTTTCTGTGAAGACATAAACCACGAAAGCCTCCTGACATTTTTCCTAAGACAACTAACATCATGATTAATGGGGGAAATACTTTCATTTTTCTCTATTTAACAGAACTTTTGAGGTGGAAGGAGAATCTTGATGCTTTTCAAAGCTACTTGGCGACATACATTTTCTTAACACTTAAAACATAGCTAGAATGACAGAAGAAATGAACTTTATCTTGTGTGACTTTAACTTTAAAAAACACTTATACCTAGTGGCCACCTAGCAAACAAATCAACTCCAACTTTTAGCTACCTTGACATTATATGAAGTATATCTATAGGTACACCAATTCTCAAATACTTAAATATCAAACCAGAAACATACTCCTCTCCTTAATTCTCTCATGCTATGAATCCAATGCCACAGTCATATATGACTGACATAATAATGTAATTATAAACAAAGCCAGGTCACTTTATGAAGAAATTTTTTTCTTCTAATAACCTAGGAACTGAAAACCTCTGCTTAAGAGAAGAGCTTGATTATTTATGTGCACTAGTTGAACCACTTTTGTTTGTTATACTTGAAGAGAGACCAGGAAGTCACAGCACAAATGACCCAGTCAGTCATTAGTAGACACATTCAATCTCCTCATACCCCATTGGTCACTATTAAATTAGTCTTACTTACTTTCATGCTGTCTGAATGACTTGGGCTCTCGTGGAGTCTCAGAAATTCTATAAATCTCTTAAATCAAAATTACTTGAACCCATTCTGTCAAGGCAAATAAATACCGCTCTGTGTCTCTCTCTGTCTCTGTCTCTCTCTGTCTCTCTCTCTCTCTCTCTCACACACACACACACACAGACACAGACACACACACACACACACACACACACACACACACACATGCACCTTTTGAGACTAGTATGATAAAGGAGGTCAATTTTTCAGCAGAACTGTAGAATAATTGGCCAGCACCTCATTTAAAAATCACTATGACAGCACACCCTCCAATTCTTTGGTTTTACTTGGGAAGAATTCAAAACTCATTCCACACAAATGGAAAATGTTAGAATATCTCTGTCCATTTTGAACTGTTGTTCAACAGTTCTTTCCTCACCCAGGATTACTATAAGTGACTAAAATTTCCTGGAAGAAATCCAGTTTTCCTCAATGCTTAGCATGCCATCTATGCTTTGGTTAGACCTTAGAAGAATATGGTGTTTGAAAACTTATCAATCATTCTCATTAAAACTCACCTTTAATACTTATGATACTGGCAAGTGAGTAATATAATCTAATTTTTACAGATTAAGAAAAATTAGAATCACAGTGACTAATTCATAGCAAAAAGATCCACTGACACAGGCAGGTAGAAAAGAAATCTTAAGTCTAATGTGTATAGAAGGAAGTTTAGGTCAATAGGCTGGAGAATCATATCAAATTCTCCAATGTCTTACACCAAAACATAATACACTTTAAAAAGTAGAATTGCCATTTTACACTGAATTAATCACATGAAACAACACCCTGGCTGCCACAAAGCAGATTTATAGAAGTAGAATTAGAGAAAATGCTTTGTGACTATGTGTAAAGCACGTGATATTGTTTGTAAAGCTTTAGAAGTTTGTGTTGTTGTTTTTTCTAAATTAAGGACTGGCAGAGTGATTGAGGTTAATGCAATGGCTAGGCTCTTTTCTGAAACCAGTCGGAACTTCAAACCCTCATCAAGTGTTTGTCATGATGATTAGTATATTTAGCTTTGCTAAGTTTTTGCCCAATTAGTATAATCTATTCCAAGTTTGTGCAAGAAACTTACTGGACTCAGTCTAAACCTACTGATGAAATTGACTTAGCCCTGAAATTGACCTGTTTCGAACACTGAGCCATATTTTCAGTGACGAATTAAGACACAGTTTTCAGCCAAAAGTCCCTTTCTCTCTAAATGAAATCCATATGAGCAGCACAGAACTGTTACAGTCTTTATTTGAAGTTTCAACATGAAATGATATTCTGCTGAATGTTTCAGGTAGTCATGGCAACAATGATTATCACCACACACTACCAATGAAAATACCACCTGCATCTACACTATTCCAATCCTTTAATTAAAAAAGAAAAGCCCAGTTCAAATTTACAACTGGTAAATTTAGGAGATAACTTTTTAAAAAAAATTGGGGGAGAAATCTATTTAGGTATTTCTTCTGTGTTTGGTTTATAGAGGGGTTTTATTTTATTTCTTTCTTTCAAGACAACTTAAGTTTGACTCTCTTCCTGCACACATTAAAACCACCTACACAGTTAAGTTTCTGGGGAAACAGAGGTTTCAACATTTCCTCTTCTAAAGATTTCATCAGTAATGAGAACTCCAAAGACACCCCCCTCAAAACTATTCTTTGAAAACAGTTATCCAAGTACAAAAGAATTCTAGATTTGTTTTTAGTTTTTTCTGCTGTAAGGAAGGAGGTGGGTTGGAGAAAAGAAAAAAACAGTATAAAGACAAAAGAAAAAGGAAGCTACAAAAGGAAAATGAGAGAAGAAAATAAAGAAAATGAACCAAGGATCAAAATAAGAGAAAACTATTTAAAGCAAGAGGAAGGAAAGGGGGAAGGGGGTGCACAATTCATGGTAAGCAGAAACATATTTCATTACAAGCTAAAAACAGAAGCTTTTGAAATCCACTGTTTACAGGGACGGTGTTCAATTCTTCTTTCCTCTTTATTTCCATGTCTTTTACTGTGTAGCCACTGTGCCCATCCGCTCAGACTACTAACCTGGCCACATACCTTCCTTGACCAAAAGCATACTGGCAAACATAGTGTAAGCAGAGACTTGGCAAGTTCTTATACAACTAGAATTTATGCTCCTTTAGCACTGATGAGTGAGAGAACAACCCTGGACTAGCTTCCTGGAAGATGAAACACACCTAGAGGTAAGGTGCTCCTACTTTCATCGTCAAGGCCATCTCAAAACAGTTGATAGGATACAAAGAGCTTTGTCAGTCAAAATTCAAACAGCTGTAGATGACTATATACATAAGAAGGGGCACTCGCTGAATCCACAGAGTAAGTGATCAACCGCAAAGGTTTCTTACACAGTACTCCTGTAGCAATGGGTAACCAATAATGATGCATTCTACTCCATTATATTATTTTTATCATATAATATTGTATAGATATGAAATATTCATGGAAAAATAAAGAATAATCCTAGAATATATACAATAGAATGCAAATTTTATTTTAAACTAATAGGTGTTGTTAACTGCTAAATAAAACCTGGGACATTCTCCAAGATGAGGTCAATGGAATTCTCCAACTAGAGAAAACTTGGAAAGGAGCCAGTCGATCTTGTTTTAGGATAAATTGAATTTAAGTAATTAAGAGGACACAAAAAACCTTTATCCATATTCGCTAATGTTGCATCAACTAATAGACTAAAGAGTTTGCAAATTCTCAGGTGCCCTCTTAATTGAAGCTGAATTGTTAAAACCGTAAAAACCATTTTCTCCAACTGTGGGCTTGCGGGTAAATGGGATAGGTGATCCCTGATGCATCTGTGCTGCCAAGTGCAAGAATGGAGGGCAACAGCTGCTATCAATACCACAATCCCCAGATCACCATAAAAATAACAAATGAATTGTCGTCTGAACAAAAAATAATACCTTGAAAACAGATGTGGAGAAACACTGCATTCACCTTCTGTAAACACTGATGGAAAGCCCACAACAAAACCAATTGGTTTGGAAATGTTTATTTTTGTATAAATCTGAGTTATATATTATTTTCAAATGAGAAGTGGTTGACATTAGGACCTGCTTAGCGGGTCATTTGCAAAGCGAGATCTGTATACTAAGTGAATGAGGCAATCATCGCTGAATCCCAAACAATGAATCAGAGACCCTTTTAGGTATGCAGCTTAGTCAACTGAATAAGATTATATTGAAATAACATCAAACGGATTCTTGACTCACGTAGTAATCAGGGAACAGCACAATGAACAATCTTTGAGTCATTTATGACCTTGTAAAGCATATTTGATTGATAATAAGTTGAAAGAAGAGTCTAAAAAACTTGAGAAAACATGAAAAATTTCTGGTTTTGTATTTCAATTTTTGTCTAATTTAATCATGGTTCATATGGTGTGAGAAACCTCATCAGTGTCTCTTTGCCATAACAGAATCACATTCTTTCTCACACATACTTGGGGTGGACTGCAGAGTACAAAAAGATAATGATTGTATTTACAAGGATTTGAAGTATATGAGGAGTGGGAAGGCATATTTCACTGATGTTTTCATTATTTACTTTTTTATATTTCTTTTATTTTTTGAGGTTACATAATTACAGCATTTTACCCTCCTTTTCCCCTTCCAAACCCTCTATGCAAACCTTCCTTGTTGTCTATCAAATTCATAGCTTCCTTTTCAATAATTTTTGCATATATTCCATATGTATTGTGTATGTTGTGATATTTAACTGAGAGATTTAAGCAGAGAGAATTATAAACAAATGTTTTTGTTATTCCTATATGAGTATATTTTATTTCTCTTATTTTGTCCTTGGGGAGAAAAAGCCAAGAAAAGTTGTCACTGACTAAGGATAGGGAACACAAATGCTGTGAATTTTCTCAAATAAGTTCCTTGAATTTATTGTTGATTACATTACAGGGAAGAGATTTTCTTTTTTCCTCAGTACCACCTAACCGCTACCGTTTGCTTTCTAGAGAATAAATACAGGGCTGAAAATTGAAAAGAAGCCAGTGCACCATTTTCAAATATGTCTCAAAATTACTTTGTAATATAAACAAATTTAAGCCAGAGGCAATTAAGGGGCCATGCTTTACTGACTAAATTTGGTTGCTTGTAATGGTAATGGAAAGTCTAAAAGTAAGTGTCATCATTTCTGGCTCTCAGTCCTTCAAACACTCCTTCATGGGATTGTCATTATGACACAAGTGAGAAAAGTGCGACTTAGGTTTTAACAAAGGTTGCAAGTAAAGTAGCTAAAATTAATAGATTTTAAATTTTTATTTTTCTGCTTTATTTATATTTTTACCTATGACTAAGTTATTTGCTGTTTAATTTGGTTATTAAAACCTCATGGTGATATATGTCTATAAAGCTAGCACTTACCAGGCTAAGGCTGGACAATTACCATGAGGCCAAGGCAGTCTGGGCTACAGTGTGAAATTGTCTTGAAGAAACAGACACAAAAGTTTTATATTTTTGGTAATTTTTTTAAAACAAAACAAAAAGCACGAAAATAGAAATGTATAGAACAACTGTATCCTCTGCTTTCAGTCAATTATCAAGGCAAGGATAAAGAACCTGTAAAACCAGTGAGAACATAAAACAGAATATACCTAGCCTGAGTGCAATTGAAAAGCATTCTGGAGAGGATATATATGACTCTTTAAGGCAAGACATCTTTTCATATTTCTTTTTCCTCAGGAAAAAAATTTAGGCTAGAGACATGGCATAACATTTCATTTGGAAGCACTTCACAATTTTGATAGACAGACAGACAGACAGACAGACAGATAGATAGATAGATAACTTTATCTGCATATAACTTTCACAGCTACTTTATACATTCAAATTTACTGGCATTCCCATTTGGTGGATTGTAACGCTGAGTTGAAGGTAGATAAGCAACTTTCTGGGGCACATAAGCTACAAGTAACTGATACAGCATTCAGTGACAAGCTTTTGTATCGCAACTAGTTACTTACAACAACATACCACTTTCTCCTTCCATGCTTTAAGGCAAAGTAAAACAATGTCTTCAGAAATAAATGAAAATCAGAGGTGGGTGGGGAGGCTGGAGAGAAGGGTTAGCGGGTAAAGGAACTTGAACGAAGCTTGTCTACTAAACTAATGTAAACCAATTACTGAAAAGAGAAAACTACTGCCTCCCACAAGTTGTCCTTTGACCTCCACATGCATGTTATATACCACATACAAGGGTGTCACACTCACACCATAAACAAGCAAGTGATATAATAAAATTTAAAACAATGGGGAAAATACAAATGATGCAATACACAAGAAAAATTATCTATGAGTAAAGATCAACTCATGCTCTAAATTATTTGGCATAAATTAGTATTCATGCTAATTTCTGGAAGATAAATATTCTGTTAGAATCTATTATAAAGCACCATTATGAGTAGAATACCTAGAGGTTGATGATCGATTGAGAAAATATATTTCATTTCATCTCAAAATATATCTTATATTTTCCTCTAAAAGTCCTTTTCTGTTTCTACATAGTTTGGTATTAGATTTTGTCAAGTGCTATGCATATAATAGAAAAGATTCTGACTTTTGTTAGGATTGTATGGGTTGATGCCATGCACAGCGCAAAGTGGGTACACCATATCTCCAAACCAAAGCTTCAGTGAAGTCGCATAATACAACACCAGCAAGCACTGTCAGAACTCTTAGGACTCATTATGCCTTTAACTTTGAATTAAGTTTGTAGAGTGGATTATTCAGAACAGAAAGCTTTTACTATTTTTCACAGCCTCCACTTTGAATTATATGACCCCATATGGGGTCATAGCTCACAGTTTAATAACACTGTGTTTTAGGCAATTCTTTCTATGATAAAGCTGAATGATCCTTTCCGTCAGTAATATGCAAAAATTGACTTGCTTTTTTCTTGCTCTTGGTCTGTTGGTAGGTGTTCTTTACCCAGCTTAGCTGAACCAGGCGGAAGTCCAGATTTCATGCATTTAGTAAGTCTTCAACATACTAGACATAGACACTACTTGTTAAATGTTCTTCCAATGATAGATGGCAGAATTGCAGGAGCCCACATTAAATCACATGAACACATTTCCATCTTCTATTCATCTGTTAGCTAATATCCCACTATCCAAAGCAAAATGCATAGCCAAGCATTGCATTAACAGAGTAAGGAAACAAATTCTGTCTTTTCTAGTGACACATACAGTACAAACAGTGCATTCCTGTATAAATTTGCTATAAGAAAGGAGTAAAGAGTTGGAAAATTCAATTCCATCCACAGTATGGGAAACTGTCTCGGGTCATGATCTATTATGAGAACACTTGGTATTCTTAAAACTTCTTTGAAAATATTATGCTTTTTTATTTAATAAATTAAGTGCTCACTATGTTTATTTATAAAAAAGGGGGGGGGCAGAACCACAATCATACCAACCTAACTTCAAATTCACAGGCCTCATTCTGTCTCAGCATCCCAAGTTGCTAGGATTCCATACATATGCCACCACACCTGGACAAATTGTGAGCATTTCTAATACTGTGGTTATGTAGTACAGGTGCTGTATCAGTTTTCATTGAATACTCTAAACAAAATTGTCTCTAGTTTACAAACACATTAGTATTCAAATAAAATCTGGTTTGTCAATCATTTCAATGTTAAGAATATATATTGTAAAATAATTCAAAGTATATGATTTTCCTGAAATATTTTAAAAAAACCTCAACTTTGTTCACTGTTTTCTTTGCATTACGTCAACCCTAGGATCACCATGTGTACTCTCTTCTAACAATATTTAGCTGGTAACTAGAATATGCAAAATAATCGCAAAAATATTTTGGTGAGCTATTGTCATCCCCCCTCTCTCTCTCTCTCTCTCTCTCTCTCTCTCTCTCTTTCTCTCCTCCAAGACATCAGTATCTTTCTGCCATTCAAAACCCACTTACAGACTTCCTCTCTGCTCTGGATGTTCCATCCCACTAATATAATTCTCTTCTTCTTTCCTCTCTCTATTGCTTATTCTCTTTTTCCTTCTTCCTCCAGAGCATAGTTTTCCCGACAGTGATCTAAATTACACATTAGGATACAAGGAAATGAGATTATGCTAATTCATAGCAGATGTAAATCACTGCAAATCATTTTATGGGAATCACATGTTTTGATATTTTTGTTCATATAAGCTAATCTTGCAACTATGTAAAATTTAAAATTTAATTTTAAATACAGAGTGAAAAGCTCACAATGTGGAAGAAGACATCAGATAGCAACTTCAATTCCTTCAAACAAAGTCACAAGTGAAGCATCTATTCTTTTTCAAATCATGAACCTGGACCCAGGTAAATAAAAAAAAAATTAGTTCTCTCCAAAGGAGTCTCACTGGGTATATTAACAACAGTTAAGGGTAGGTCCCATGTCCTGTAGTAAATGATTAACACACAGTGAACTCAATGATACTTTTGTAGACTTTTGTCTAATATTGCTTGCTTGGGAATTTTTGGCGGGGTAAACTTGTAAATCAAGTTTTCTGATGATGTTTTTACTGGTTTTCTTTGCTTACTTGTATTTGTGTGTGTGTTTATTGTGTTTTTCCTTCTTTTTATTCTGCTTTGTTTGGCTGTTTTGTTTGTTTGCCTGCTTGCTTGCTTGCTTTCCAAAGAGAAAGAGAAATAAAAGGTATGAAGTTGGGTAAGGGAGGAGGTGGGAAAGATCTCGGAGGTATTTGAGCAGGGGAAACATGATCAGAACATAGTATATGAATAAAAATGCTTTCAAATTTTAAAAAAAACTGTGTTGAGATATGGTTGATCTCCAATAACCTAAGTACAATTTGATAAATTCTGACACGTGCATATACTCTACTAACGAAAGCATCAACATAATAGGATCCTATCTGGGGACTAGAGTTTTGGCTCACTGATTAAGAGCACTTGCTACTCTTGCACAAGACCTAGATTACCAGCAGCCACATGAAAGTTCACAACTGTCTCAAGAGATTGAATCCTCTTCTAGCCTCTATGACAACCAGCCATGCATGTGGTATATAGCATTCAGGAAAACTTTGCATATAAAATTAAAATAAAATATCTTAATTTTTATTATGCCTAAAGGTTTCTTTATATCTCCCTACAATCTATCAATTTGCATTTAGTCACTATAAATAAGCTTGCATTTCTAGGATATTTTAATATAAATGAAATCAAACAGTTTAGACAGATAGAAAGAATGATGGTTATATATAGGTTTAGCTTTCATTTATTTATTTAGCTTCTATTTATTTGGTATAATCATTTATTATTTATCATATTTTAATGCATGAGTAGTTCATTTCTTTTTAGTACTCAACAATATCATAGCTAGTAGATATGCCATAATTTCTCTTATCAATTCACCTACTGATGCATTAGAAGAATTAATGTCTGTACTACACAAAGTACAGTAATACCCATATTACTACCACAGTAATCTACAAACTTAAGACCCTTTCAATATGCCAATGCCATCATCACAAAAACTATCAAAAAGAACTCTAAAATATTAATCTGATCCCTCCCAACCCAAAGACACTACAAGAACCATATTACCATATATAAAAATATATTACAAAGGACATAAAAGTAAAAGACAGAACCAAAATGCTGACAGAGTAGCTGGGCAATGGTGGTGCACACATTTAATCCCAGCACTCAGGAGACAAAGGCAGGTAGAGCTCTGAGTTCGAGCGAAGCCTGGTCTACAGAGCAAGTTTCAGGATAGACTTCAAAGATACACAAATAAACCCTGTATCCAAAAACCAAAACCAAAACAGACAAACAAAAAATAATCAACCAATGAAGTACTCAGATAACCAGAATAAACCCACACATTTATTATCAACTCATTTTCAATGAACATTTCAAGAGTATACAATGTAAAAATGGGAAGTCTCTTCAATAAAGAATTTTATAAGATATTAGTGATCTGTAGGCACAAAAATTAAAATAATTCCTTGCCTCATCCCTTAAATAGAAATCAACAGTGTATTACTTATACAGGAATCAATTCAAGGCACAGGGGCACATGCTTCCAAAGCTATTAATCAGGAGTGAGACAGAAAGACCACAAATTCATGGCCAGCTTGGGTCACAATTTGCTCTCAAAATGAATAGAAGAGGCTGCTCAAAAGAGTAAAATTATCAGAAGAAAAATAGGGAACAATTCATACATATCTATTTTGGCAATTTTCTTAGAGATGATGGCCAAAACACAGACAAGGAAAGCAAACATTGACCAATCCAATTGAATCAAACTACAAAATTTCTACACTTTAAAAAATATTAAATAGGTAAAAAGACAACATAAATATTAGAAGAAAATGTTCTCAAATCATACATTAGATAAACAGTTAATTTCCAAAATGTACAACTTGTATAAACTACTCAGTAATAAAACAAAGACTCAATTAAAGTAGGCAGAAGACATGAATAAAGATTTCTAAAAGGAAGATAAAAATAGGCATTTATACGAAAATATTAAGAGTCAAAAGATCATGAAGTCGGCTGTAAGATTATATCTCCTAGAAACAACAAGGAAGCTTAACCCATGACACCTCAACAATAATACTGCCTTAAGAAGACCCAAACAAGGACAATATCAACAGATATGTTAACATGAAAGGGAGTTATCTCATAGGGCCCTTTCTTTAGACAATGAACTACATGCAACTAAAGAATTCTGAGCCAAGCAGTAGTGGTATATGCCTTTAATACCAGCACTCAGGAGGCAGAGGAAGATCGATTTCTGTGAGTTGGAAGCCAACCTGATCTAAAGAGCAGCTTTTAGGAGAGCCAAGACTACAAAGAAAAACTCTATCTAAAGAAAGAAAGAAAGAAAGGAAGAAAGAAAGAAGGAAGGAAGGAAGGAAGGAAGGAAGGAAGGAAGGAAGGAAAGAAAGAAAGAAAGAAAGAAAGAAAGAAAGAAAGAAAGAAAGAAAGAAAGAAAGGAAGGAAGAAAAGATAAATTCTGATAGTGGGAAAAATTTTTTCAAAGGATGAGCCCTGTAATTGACTATTGAACATGAAATGGTCAGTGGTACACGAGTAACACTGAACTCAGCAGGTTGTATTTATATAATTATGCATTTGTATATGTTTGTAACAATAATTATCACAGAGAAAGAGGCCATTAATTTGAATTTGAGAGGAATTCAGGTTCATATAGTGTAACATGAAGGGGCCTGCTTGTTGGGGTTTTCTGTCCTGCCCAGTACCCCACAGCTGGCAAGCCCCAAATAAAATCAATCACACAGTCTACATTAGTTATAAAGCTGATTGGCCCATTAGCTCTAGCTTCTTATTAGCTCTTATGACTTATTATTATTATGACCATTATTCTGATGTATTTTAACCATCTGGCTCTGTACCTTTTCCAGCTGGCATATCACATCCTGCAGCTTCGGTGATTGGGACAGGAGTGGGAGAAATCAATTTCCTCCTCCCCAGAATTCTCCTGCTCTCCTTGCATCATTTCCACTTCCTGTCTGGTTTTCCCGCCTACACCTCCTGTCTGACCAATCAGCATTTATTTAAAATATGATTGACAGATTACAGACAATTCTCCTGCACCAATATAGGAGAAATTGAAGGAAAGAAAGACAGTATTGGAAAATAATAAAATCATATTTAATTTTTAATGTTGAACATTTCTAATGAAAGACATCTGTAATACAAATCACAACTATAATGAGATATTACTTTGCATTTAGGATGTCTATTGTCAAAAAGATGAAAGATAAGTGTCAGTGACAATATACAGAAAAGAAACCCCTTGTTCTCTGTTGTTGACATAATAATTTAGTATAGTCACATTGGAAAACCACATAGGTATTCCTCAGAAGGCCAGAAATAGAACTACCATGTGATCTACTTCTGGTTATATGTATGTAGAGCAGCTGATATCAGTGTTTTGGAAAGACAGTTGCACTCCCCTATGGACTGCATTATTATCTCTGATAACAAAGATAAAAGTATTCATCTACAGAAGACTGAACAAATCATTGTGGTATATATACCCAAGGGAATATTATTCAGACTTCCGAGAGCAGAAAATCCTACTAAATGCTCAGTTTCACTAAGACAGGGATTGATGTGGAATATCCCTCTGTATGCTGAATACCAATGGTTAAAAAAGAAGCGTTCTTGGGCCTACTTAGGGCAGAATAGAGGTGGGAAGGGAAAACTAAAATGAATGCTGGGAGAAAGAAGGCAGAATCAAGAGAACCCATGTAGCCTCATCAGAGATAGATGCTGGATGGAACCTTGCCAGTAAGCCACAGACACGTGACAATATACAGATTAATAGAAATGTGCTAAATTAAGATTTCAGAGTTAGCTGATAAAAATCTAGAGCTAATAGGCCAAGCAATGATTGAACTAATATAGTTTCTGTGTGGTTATTTCAGGACTGAGCAGCCAGGAATGGACAAGTGGCCTCCTGTAATAAAGTGGCACTACAACATGGTTGACTACATCCACGTAAAACCTGACAAAGCTTAAAATTGAGTTTTAGACACAAAAGAACAGAGTTAAGAATGGCTTAACACAGTGGGTCCTTTAAGAGAGGTTTTCATGATTCAGTGGTAGCAGAAAAAAAAAAACGAAGAACCCTTATGGTTTTGTAACAGTGGGTTTCTGGGGGCATGCTTCCAGGATGAACTCTGACTCTTTCTGGAGGTCTAGCTATGGAGCACATGATGGGATTTGTGAAGGGAGTGCTACAACTTACTTAATGGCAACACAGACCTGCTTCGACTGGACCCTGGATCTGGGACAGAGAGAATGGTTCTTAGAGGCAATGAATGGACCTCTAACATGTTGAATTGGGTGGAGCCAATAGCCAAATCCTTGTAATGACATTTAGCATTTTAAGAAGAGCTCCTGTGCAGAAAAGAACTTCAGATACATAATAGAACAGATTCAGACAAAAAAAATTACCTCTAGATGAGACACAGTGAGTATAAAAAATATACATAGGCTTGGGAAAGAAAAGAAAAAGAGTAAAGAGGCAATAATAGTAATATAAAAGAGTGCGGAAAGTCATAGAATAAAGGAATAAAGATAATAAAATAAATATTAAACTTGTAGAAAAAGTAATAGAGTAAGAAAAATAAGCCATGTAAACATGAAATATACAGAGAAAGTCTGGATTATATATATTATTGTGTTTTCTTTGAATTTTTGGACTGTGAAGGAACTAAGTACAGAGAAATATTACATTGTATGGGCTGCTAAACTAAACCAACATATATATTTTAAAGGTATCATGACTTCAGAATTTTAGTCTAAGGATTTGTTGCTTTGGAAATAAAGTTCTTTTGTTTCCATAGAGGAAGAGAACCTGTGAATCCTTTCAGACAAATGTGTTTTGATGGACCAAGACCCCTGAAAGGTCACCATAAATACCCCCCAAAATTACTTCTGTCAACAAAAAGCAGGAAGCAGTTTAGAGAGAACTACATCCAAATTCCCAAATATTGTTTATAAATGTTTCTTTAAATTTAAAAGGGGACATTATATAGATATGAATAATATGCATGGTATGGATCTTGGTTTACTGAAACAAATTAAAGATCAATTTTGTTTTATATATATATACATACATAGACAAACATATACATACACATATATATACACATATATACATATTTACACCCTTGATTAAGGTATTGTGTTTGTGTAGCTCATTTAAAAATGTAATGTATAATTAAGAAATATAGGTTTTCTTGCAAACCCTAAAATGGCTCCCTTAGTTGAGATATATACTTGCCTGCTCCCATATCCATCCTTCCTCCCCCCATCTCATTCCCCCAAGCCATCCTCAATCCTCCCCCTCTCCCTTCTCTCTAATCATCTCCCCTTACTTCCACCCTCCCAAACCCCCCGTGCACCCAAGTTTGCGTGGCAATCTTGACTATTTCCAATATCCAGGAGGATAACTATATGACTTTCTTCAGGTTCACCTTCTTATTTAGCTTCTCTGGGATCACAAATTATAGGCTCAAAGACCTTTAACTATGGCTAGAATCCACTTATGAGTGAGTACATACCATATTCTTCTTCTTGGGTCTGGGTTACCTCACTCAGTAAAGCGTTTTCTATTTGCATCCATTTGCATGCAAAATTCAAGATGTCATTGTTTTTTATCGCTGAGTAAAACTCTAATGTGTATATATTCCACACCTTCTTTAACCATTCTTCTATTGAGGGGCACCTAGGTTGTTTCCATGTTCTGGCTATTACAAATAGCGCAGCTATGAACATAGTTGAACAAATGCTTTTGTAGTATGATAGGGCATCTCTTGGGTATATTCCCAAGAGTGGAATTGCTGGGTCCTGAGGGAGGTTGACTCCCAGTTTCCTGAGAAACTGCCACACTGATTTCCACAGTGGCTGCACAAGTTTGCATTCCCACCAACAATGGATGAGTGTTCCCCTCACTCCACATTCTCTCCAGCATAGGCTATCATTGGTGTTTTTGAGTTTAGCTATTCTGACAGGTGTAAGATGGTATCTCAAAGTTGTTTTGATTTGCATTTCCCTGATCGCTAAGGAGGTTGAGCATGACCTTAAGTGTCTTTTGGCCATTCGAAGTTCATCTGTTGTGAATTCTCTGTTCAGTTCAGTACCCCATTTTTAAATTGGGTTAATTTGAGTTTTAGTGTCTAGTTTCTTGAGTTCTTTGTATATTTTGGAGATCAGGCCTTTGTCTGTTGAGGGATTGGTGAAGATCTTCTCCCAGTCAGAAGGTAGCCTTTTTGTCTTACTGACAGTGTCCTTTACTTTACAGAAGCTTCTCAGTTTCAGGAGGTCCCATTTATTCATTGATTCTCTTATTCTGGAGGGGTTCTCAGGCCCAAGGAGAGGTCCCCAGATTCTTCCCTGGGCAGCAGAGGAGAGGGTGCCTGAACTGGCCTTGGCCCATAACCATACTGATGAATATTTTGCATATCACCATAGAACCTTCATCTGGCGATGGATGGAGATAGAGACAGAGACACATATTGGAACACTGGACTTAACTCCCTAGATCCAAATGAGAAGCAGAAGGAGGGAAAATGTGAGCAAGATAGGCAGGACCAGAGGGAACCTTCATCCGACGATGGATGGCAATAGAGACAGAGACCCACATTGGAGCACTGGACTGAGCCCCCAAGGTCCAAATGAGGAGCAGAAGGAGGGAGAACATGAAAAAAAAATCAGGACCGCGAGGGGTGCGTTCACCCACTGATACAAGAGGACTGATCTAATGAGAGTTCACCAAGGCCAGCTGGACTGGGACTGAACGAGCATGTGATCAAACCGGATTCTCTGAATGTGGCTGATATAGGGGCTGTCTGAGATGCCATTTACAATGGCACTGGGTCTTGTTTCATCTGCATGTACTGGCTTTTTGGGATCCTAGTCTGTTTGGATGCTCACCTTCCTAGACCTGGAGGGAGGGGGGAGGAACTTGAACTTCCCACAGGGCAGGAAACCCTGACTGCTCTTTGGATTGGAGAGGGAGGAGGAGAGGGAGACGGGGAAAGGGGGGGGAGGAGAGGAAGTGGGGGGAATGGGAGGGTATGGGGAGGAGGGGAGGAAGTGGAAATTTTTATAAACAAACAAACAAATAAATAAATAAAATACTTACATAATATTGTTTAGTTTGTCTTATAAAAAAGAAATATAGATTTTATATATTTCTTAATATATATTATATATATTATATATTGACATCTATAATAGTCAAGTTTATATAGTAATCATGTTATTTAGGTTTTCTAGATATATAGTGATATATTTCAATTGCTTAGATATTCTTCAAATCTTTCAGAGACATTCAGAATATGGCATTTAAAATGTTTTAAAAACTTAGAGTTTTCATGACAATGAGACACATCTGCTCTTGGCAGCACCGATCTACTTCAAGAGTATGATGGGAATCAAAGAGGCTCCTTATGGTGTTGTTTAGCCATTTGGGTAAAAAACTGCTCTTGCCTGGACTTCCTGATGAACTGGACAAGCAGTACCCACAGAGAAATGACTGCTGAACTTGTCTAAATGTGAGAAGATCCTTCAGGGTTTCTGCTTCATGAACGAGTCTGCTGGACATTCTGCAGAACACAGAAGAAAGTTACTGACAAACTGTCAATGTAGGTGGAAATGCCTTTGAAAATTCCTGCTTCATGGAAAAGTATGCAAGATACTATGGTCTTGTAGTCTGAAGATGGATGCCCCAGTGGTACAGAAGAACTTTGATTGACTGTAGAGGTAGTAAGATGTTTCTAATTATATTACTCAATTAGAGATGTCTCTAATTCTCTAACTCAATTCGAGAGTTTTGGAAGTTGCTTACAATGTACTTCCTATTTACTTAGGTAATATTATATCTTTCTGGAGTCTTTGATGGAGCTGAAGAACTTAGTAATAGTTTTTCTATAGTTGTGATAAAAGATAAAGTAAATATAAATATTATGACTATAACTCTTAGTTGATACCTGTTTTCTTATATGTAATTTTACTATGTTAAAGTTAAAACCTCCTTTTTTTTCTAGACAGAAAAGGGAGGTGATGGGGGATTCCCCTCTGTATGTTGTGAATACCACTGATTAATAAAGGACTGTCTTGGGCCTGTGCAGGGCAGAATAGAGGTAGATGGGGAAAATTAAATAGAATGCTGGGAGAAAGAAGGCAGAGTCCGGAGAAGTCATTTAGCCCCACCAGAGACAGATGATAGACCAGTAAGCCACAGCTTAATAACACACATTAATTAATTAATTAATTAACACAGATTAATAGAGGTGGGTTAAATTAAGATGTAAGAGCTAGCCAATAAGAAGCTAGAACTAATAGGCTGAGCAGTTATTTAATTAATACAGTTTCTGTGTGGATATTTTGAGGCTGAGCTGCCAGGAACAAACAAGCATTCTCTTATAACAATGGATAGTGAAGATTCCAAGCTCATATCATAGGAAAGAGGTGGATGTGCAAAGGGGAGATATTAATAAAGCTTTGATTGCAAAAAAATATGTTACTATGATTTACCATACTGTTAATGCATAAATATGGTGTATTGCAAAGTAACTAAAAATCTATTTTAAATGTTTACCAAAAATATTTGAGGTGATAGAATGTTACTTAGTATGTTTAAATCATACTGCAACATATATGTATATATGTATGTATGCATTATGTATGCATGTATAACCCAAAACTACTTTCGGAAAATTGGGTCTATTTCAACTTATAGCTCTCAGGTCACAATTCATCACTGTGATAAATAAATCAAGGGCTAGAACTGAAGCAAAGACCATGGAGTAATGCTGTTTACTGGCCTGCTTCCCATAGCATGCTCAGCCTATTTTCTCATACAATTCAGGATGACCTGCCCAGAGATTTCATTGCCCTCAATGGACTGGGCCCTCCTCTTTAAAAGTATACTATAGATGTGAATGTATAAACAATCTGATGGAGACATTTTCTCAGCTTAGATTCCTTTTCCCAGATAACTCTGGCTAGTGTCAACAGAATAAAACCAACAACCAGGACAATCCCATATATATGTACAATGATGCATCAATTTGAAGCAAACTCAGAAAATAAAGTTGAGGTAAGCACATTTGTGTGAAAGTCTATATACAGACAAATCTTTTTATTTATCTTGGATGAAGATTCAAGAATTTAATGACATGGTCATATGGGAACCTGAAATATCTGTAAAAATTCAAAACAGGCTTTTAAGATGATAATTTCTCAGTCGTTCCTAAAGGCCCTCAGACCACCAGGAGTCTTGTGAGGCAGAGATGAGAAATACTTAAATGCAAAATAACCTATGTTTGGGAAATAATTTTTTTTATGAATTCTCTCTTATTGACAATTTGAAGAATAGGAATAAAGAGTTATAGGGGAGGGTTTCTGAAGTATTTCCTTACTGCAAACTAATAAGGGAGTTTGCCATAATTCCTTGGATGCTAGCACATCTTTTCAAGGATGCTGATACAACACAAATTGAGCCCAGCCTGATATCTAGCCTTTCAAGTTTAAAAAGGTGCACACTTCAAGGGTCAAGTAAATGGCTAGGGTTCAGGGACAGAACTTGAGAGTCAGTGCTTCCTTAAATGTTAAGTCATAGTCACCTCACATTTGTGTCACTATAGTCCTGTACCTATGTGAAAGACAGCCTGACAGATATATTATCTCTCTGGAGAGCAGAATTGTTTGTGTAGATTTGTTTCTGTCCACACAATAAAGGCAGTTCTTCATGGAAGTAAAGACACTTTAAAAGTGATTGTGATTTCCTGAATATTCAAGGCTCAGCTATGTGTGGAGCATATGCACAAGCTCACCTATGTGTCACCTCCTTAGCACTCAGGAAGCTCACACAGACTGCTGTGCACAGATTAATGAACTTGTTAGTATTTTATTCAAGAGTCTTATTTTCTGTCAGTACCTATGAGACTAGAAAATATTCTTATTGGCTTGTGAGCAAAAAAAAAAAATACCTTCCCCATCCACCCCCAGTCTTGGACTCCTATTTTCATAGAAGGATGTGCAATCCGTTGTCTTGGTGACCAGAGAAGTAGCAACATTAAGGGAGAACAGGTACCTGTTGCAAGTTCTTAGGCAAATAGCCCAAGAAGAATGAATTTCAATTACTCTCTGCATTCCAATAATGCACTCATTATTCATTCAGCAAACATTTAGAAAATTGTGTATCAAACACTGTGTGAGGTAACAAGTTTTTTACAGGATATAATTGTAACCCTCCTAGATTCACATTCTAGAGGGACAGGAAGACATGGAACAAAATAATTGTACTCATATCATTCCTTCATTGTCTGTATTTTCTTGTGTATGATTAAGGCTTCATGATCTTTCCCCTACTCACTTTGGCATGTTTATTGCTGTTATTCTTGTTCATCATATGTTTAGGCAGTCATATTGATGAGACTTTATGACTGTAACTTCTGACATTACTAGGTGACAGTTTCACAGCAAACTCCTCGATATTCCTTCTACCCACTCTTCTAAAATGTTCCCTGAGCCTTAAGGCATAGGAGTGTTTTGTAAATATATCCATTGTTTTAGGGCTCCACAACTCTGAATTGTGAACAGTTGTGGTTTGGGTTAGTGGTCCCCATCTGTCGCAAGAAGTTTCCTCAGGGAATAACACACTAATTATTTATGTAATACCAAATGGTCAGTCCTGAAAATATACATAAAAATAACATTTTATACAGAGTAAGTAGGTTAAATTTAGGAATATATTTGTATGTAGATATACATGCATATATACATGTAAATATATGCATATGTATACTTACAAATATACTCCAAAATAGATTATGTATTTTATTGATATATTTGATAAAAAGGAAGCCATGAATTTGAAAGAGAGGAAGGAGAGTACAAGATAGGGTATGGTGGTTGAAAGGGAAAGAAAAAATGATATAATGTCAAAATAAGATAAATAATAATAAAGATGATGAGATGAATTCAATTCAAGGGGATTACTTTTACAACAGAAATGATATGTCAGGGGAGGCTTAATAGAGATGATGGTGTCTGAGTCAAGTCAATGAAACTAAATATTGGAACAGGGCAGAGGAGAAACAAGCATGTGAATGTCAATTATATCAAAAGGAGAAAGTTTAAGGAAGGGTGATGACATCACTGTGACAAAATCCGATTATGCATGTTGAAGAGGAGGGAACAAAAGAGCAGCAATTGCAGGAAAGAGCTGGAACAGAGACTCTGAAGATGCAAATACATGTGAACCTGGAGAGCAAATCTTAAAAAGTAGGGTTTTATGTAAAATGGATACTTCACAGTTGACTTTTGATTCTCAAGTGAGGAAATTGCAGGATTCTTATTTATATAAATATTTGCCTGTTAGGTTTGAGCTCTTCTTGAGACTAGAGTTGCTACTCAAAAACCAGGGTTAACTAACACATCCACCAAATACTTTACACAGCAAATACTAAGTACCCATCTCAGATAATATGTATGTACTATATAATTCATCATATCCTAATTTGGAATAATTAAAGCTAAGCAATGATAAAATTGGAATATTTCTGATATTATTAAACAAAATATCATTCCAGGTAATGCCTTTTCTTTTCCTCTACTCTGTGTAAGTTACTTGAGAAGAGATAAGTACTTTTCTCTGCTCTAAGTTTTATATCTTTTTAATTAAATATACTTCCTTTCCATTTAAGAGGTACTGTTTATTATTTATTAATTGACAAGTCTTTGCTCATGCTACAGATTGTATATCATTTTTCTATATGTAACAAGTGGTCACTTGAATTGAAATAAAAGTATATTTAGCCTAACTTAGAGCCAGTGAGTTATTCGCTCATTTCAAACTTATTTCCTAATCACTTCTCTGCCAAATGTTATGTATGAAAAAGCTTTTATCTAGACACTTATAAGAAACACATTTTCCAGTATTGATTTCCTCTTAAAATACTTTTCTGAGACTAAAGTTTTAATGTATAAATAGAAAATGAAAAGCTATTGATAGAAAATGCATTTACTTTTCATAAATAAATGTAAATACATGTAGAGGTAAAGTTTTTCATGATTTTATTCAACTCTAGGTCCACTTCATTCTATGCTTTCTTTCAATTCAAAGATCTTTGCTACAACAATTTACAATTTTAGAAAACTTACTAATCAAACTTACTTACTTTTAATGTACTGTAACATTTCTGAACATTCTTATAAAATGCCTAATTTTCCTACAATAGTCTATGAAGTTTGATAGGTTAAATATCTTTCTAGAAATATTTCTATTACTTTACTGCAGAAAATTACATATTCTTCCTACTAAGTATGATCAGATCACATATAGGATATAGAGAGCATAAGAATTGCTTGGGATAAACAGCTAGATTCTCATTTCCCAGGCTTCTCTTTTCATCTAGAAATAAAAGTCATGGCTTCTTTATCTGATTCTTCCTCTAGAACAGTGGTTCCCAAAATTTCTAATGCTGTGACCCTTTAATATAGTTCTTCAGGTTGTTTTGACCCCAACTATAAAATTATCTCATTGCTACTTCATAACTGCAGTTTTACTACTGTTATGAATTATAAAGTAAACATTTGATTTGCAGGAGAATCAGGTGTTCAAAATCAGTCTTGACCACATAGCAACACACTGTCAAGAAAATTGATAAAAGATCTGGGGGAGGAGCTCAAGAGTTGAATATTTAGCAAGCACACAAAGGGGCCAGAATTCAATTCCTAGAGCCACAGGAAATAAAGAGATTTCAAAATAACTTAAATATTCAGCATCTTCTCTCCCTTTCCTCACATAAGAACACTGTAAGGCATCATGTTTGCAAAACTGACCACAATAACTCTATGAGAGATCTGCTTCCTTCCCTTTAACACTGCTTTGTTCTTACATTCATAGCATCCCCTTGGTAAAGTATTCAGTTGTTTCCAGTGGTTTACATTTTTGTTTTTGTT
This sequence comes from Myodes glareolus, assembly GCF_982192425.1. NCBI lineage: Eukaryota > Metazoa > Chordata > Mammalia > Rodentia > Cricetidae > Myodes > Myodes glareolus. The sequence continues at coordinate 121,295,091 of NC_142053.1, forward strand.
TTTTTTCCCTTTTTTGAAGTTTTTTTTTTATCAGAAATAGGCCTGCTTTCTTCTTGTGTACCGATTTGACTGTGTAGTTCCTTGAATGACAGGTTTCCCTTAAATCTCAGGCATTTGAATACTTGGTATCCAGTTGGTGGGTGTTGGCTGAATATTAGAAGCTGTCACCTTGCCAGGAAAAGTAAATCACTGGGGTGATCTTCCAGGGTTTCAAAAGACTCAAACCTGTTGGAGAAGACAGCTGCTTGTTGGTTGCTGGCCACTTAGATCAGAAATCACACAGAAGCTATATTATTTAAAACACTCCTTAGACAATTACTTAAGCATATTGCTAGCTAGCTCTTACATCTAGAATTAACCCATCTCTATTATTTTATATTTTACCATGAGGCTCGTGGCCTGCTAGCAAGGTTCCAGCATCTGTCTCCAACAGGGCTACATGACTTCACACAGACTTCACCTTCTTTATTCCAGCATTCAGTTTAATTTTCCCTGTCTAGCCCTGTTCCTTTATAACTCTGTTATAGGCCCAAAGCAGTTCCTTTATTTATCAATGGTAATCACAGCACACAGAGGGAAATCCCACAGCACCTCCCCTTTTCTGGGTAAATGAAAAGGAAGGTTTTAACTTTAACATAATAAAATTACATATAACAAAACAGGTATACACACACACACACACACACACACACACACACACACACACACAGGCTTGACTGAGCAGTCCCCAGTATCAAATATCTCTCTGTAGTCAAAATATTCAAAGAAAACACAATAATATATGTAATCCAAATTCTCTGTGAATTTTCCATCTTTACGTGCCTTTTTTAACTCTATTACTTTTTAATATTTATTTTATTATCTTTACTCCTTTAATTTATGGCTATCCGTACTCTTTTATGCTGTTTACTGTCTCTTTTTTTTCTCTCTTCCAAGCTTCCATACATTTTTAAAAACACTATGACTTGTTTAAAGTTCTTTTGTGTCTGAATCTGACCTATTTACATATCTGTAATTCTTTACTGTCCAGGAACACTTCTTAAAAACTTAAGCTGCCACATTACTAGGGTATATTCAGTACTTTCTGCTTACTCCACCCAGCCCAGCAATGTGGAGCTGTTTGCTGCCTCGGAGAGCCATGACAATAGCCTCATTCTCAGGCACACAGCCAGTTCATGCAGCCATTTAGCAAGCTGCAGCAGTCTGCTTACAAACCCTACTCAAATGCTCTACGCCCAGACTACCTGCCTGAAAGAGTCACAATTTGCACTGGCAGCATGACCCAGAAAACTGGTATTTCAAAACAATGTGGCTACTGAATCAGGAAAACCTCTCCTAAAGGAGTATGGCAAGCCACCAGCTGAAAAAGAGGTACAGCTAAACTTTGGTTTTGCTTTGTTTTTTTTTGTGTGTGTGTGTATGTGTGTGTGTGTGTGTCTAGAGTTTCTTTCCAAGCCAGCTCAGGTGTTACATGGATTTACATTGGCACCAAGTTGTTCGAGGAGAGAGCCACTTGTTGGTTCCTGGCTGCTTAGTCCAAAAATAATCACACAGAAACTATATTATTTAAAACACTGTTTGGCCAATTACTTAAGCATATTGCTAGTTAGCTCTTACACCTAGAATTAACTCATCTCTATTATTTTATATTTTACCACGAGACTCATGGCTTACCAGTACAGTACCAGCATCTGTCTTTGGCAAGGCTACATGGCTTCTTGCTGACTCCACCTTCTTTACCCCAGCATTCAGCATAGTTTTTCCCATCTAGGTCTGTTCCCCTATAGCTCTGCTATAGGCCCCAAGCAGTTCCTTTATTTATCAATAGTAATCATAGCACACAGAGGGAAATCCCACATCACAAACCCATTTGAGTGGCTCTCTGCTTCCTGTTTGTCGTATACTCCAAGTTGCTGCTATAGGTTCCGGTCTCTTGATACCTCCACTATAGCATCTGTACTCTGACACTCTGGAACAATTTGAACCAACTGAACTCATCCTTCTCTAAATTGCTGTGGTCATAGGGTTTTAGCGCATCAATAAGAAAATAACTAACATGAGTGTGTGGGGTACATGCCTCATGCCATAACTCGTCCCTTATTGGCTACAGTTATTTTACAGCTACAGTTATCTTACATTTGTGCCCAAAACTAATCTGAGACTATCCAAGGTAGATTTAGCACTTTAAACTCACCAGCAAGATCCATGAAAGGATGTATTTCTTCATAATCTCAGTACTTGAAGATGTGAAAAGTTTGGCTGTTTTCATAATGAATAGAGAAAAAAACATTTTGTGAACCATATACAAACAAATCTGATACTCTAGATTAAATGAAGAAATGCCTAGGTCTGTACAGCATACCAAGACTGAATTGTGAAGGGAGAAAACTAAAGCAGACTAATCTCACATTTGAAATATAAAAATGTTGAATATATGCAAACACATAAATTTAACATACACATCAGGAGAATAAATGACAAAGTTATATTGATTCAGGAGGTAGAGAAAGGGGTATTTAATTAATTTCAATATTTCTTCATGACAAAAGCACTCAGATAGCTATTTATAAAAAGAACATATCACAACATAATAAAGACCACTGACAATAACATTATTCTTAGTGACAGGGAGGGAGCCAAAAAATCTGTTCAAAGATCTAAACAAACACATTCACCATTTTTATTTACTGTAATTCTATACGTCTTACCTAAAACAATTAGAAAAGACAACAAAACAGGATGTCCACATTTGAGAAAATAGAAATCAAGATGTTAGTTTTTGAAAATGATCTTTTCTTTAAAAGTAATCTTTTTTTAAATTCTTCTCTCACATTATATTGCAACTGCATTTTAACTCTCTACTCTCCTATAAGTCCCTTCCCCTACCTCCACTTCCCATCAAATCCACTCCTCTGTTTTCCTTCAGAAAAGGGGAGTTCTCCCAGGGACACCAACCAAACATGGCTTATCATGTTGCAATAAGACTAGGCACATAACCTCATATCAAGGCTTAACTAGGAAACCTATTTGGTGAAAAAGGGTCTGAACAGTAGGCAACAGAGTCAGAGACAGCCCCCACTCTAATAGGAGTCCCACAAGAACAGCTAGCTTCACAATCATAATATATCCATAATATATATGCAGAGGACCTAGGTCAGTCCCATTCAGGCTCCCTGATTGTCACTTCATTCTCTGTGAGCCCCTACAAGTACTCCTTAGTTGAGTCTGTGGGCCATTGAAAGTGATCTTTATAAATTAGACTTCCTAAAATTCAATGAAAATGACCACACAACATGTACAATGAAAACAGTGTTAAGAGGAAAGTTTATAGCACTAAATGCACTATAAAAACATTGGGAAAATCCCACACTAGTGAATTAACAGAACATTTGAAAACTCTAGAACAAAAGAAGCAAATTAACCCAGGAGAACTAGACAGCAGGAAATAAACAAATTGAAAGCTAAAGTCAACAAAATAGAAACAAAACAATACAAAAAAATCAATGAGACAAAGAGTTGGTTCTTCGAGAAAATCAACAAAATAGACAAACCTTCATCCAAACTAACAAAAAGGTAGAGAGATTATCCAAATTAACAAAATCAGAAATAAAAGGGGGGACATAACAACAGACATGGAGAGAGTCATCATGTCATACATTGAGAATTTATATTCCACAAAATAGGAAAATTTAAAGGAAACGGACAACTTTATGGATAAATGTCACCAAAATTAAATCAAGACAAGATAAGCAAATTAAATAGACCTATACTAGTTAAAGAAGTAGAAACAGTCATCAAAAGTCTCCCAATCAAAAAAATCCCATGACCAGATGGTTTTACCTCAGAATTCTACAAGATTTTCAAAGAAGAACTCATACCAATACTCCTCAAATTATTTCACACAATAGAGACAGAAGGAACATTACCAAACTCTTTTTATGAGGCTATAATTACCCTGATACCCAAACCACATAAAGACATTACTAAGAAAGAGAATTACAAATCAATCTCTCACTCATGAACAAATCAAATCAAATCAAAAAACACATCAGAAACATCATCCACCATGATCAAGTTGGTTTCATCCCAGAGATGCAGGGATGGTTCAAGATATGAAAATCTGTCAATGTAATCCACCATATAAACAAACTGAAAATAAAAACCACACGATCATATCATTAAATGCTGGAAAAACCTTCGACACAATACAATATCCCCTCATGACAAAAGTCTTGGAGACAGCACGGATACAAGGGACATATCTAAACATATTTAAAGCAAGATACAGCAAGCCAACAGCCAACTTCAAAATAAATGGAGAGAAACTCAAAACTGAAATCAGAAACAAGACAAGTTCTCCACCCTCTCCATATCTATTCAAACTAATTTTTGAGGACCTTGCTAGAGCAATAAGACAACTAAAGGAGATCAAGGAGATACAAATTGGAAAAGAAAAAGACAAATGTTCACTATTTGCTGATGATATGATAGTTTACATAAACAACCCCAAAAATTCTGCCAAGGAATATCTACAACTCATAAATACTTTCAGCCATGTAGCAGGATACAAGATTAACTCAAGAAAATCAGTAGTCCTTTTTTATACAGATGATAAATTGGGTGAGAAAGAAATCAGGGAAACATCACCCTTCACAATAGCCACAAATAGCATAAAATATCTCAGAGCAGCTCTAACCAAACAAGAGGAAAGCATGAATGACAAGAACTTTAAATCTTTGAAGAAAGATATTGAAGAGGACACCAGAAAATGGAAAGATCCCCCATGCTCTATCCATGATAGATAGAATTTACATAGTAAAAATGGAAACTTTACCAAAAACAATCTACAGATTCAATGCAATGCCCATCAAAATTCCTGCAAAAGTCTTCACAGACCTTGAAAGATCTGTACTCAACTTCATATGGAAAAGCAAAAAAACCAGGATAGCCAAAACAATCTTCTACAATGAAGGAACTTCTGGAGGCATCACAATCTCTGACTTCAAAGTCTACTACAGAGCTACAATACTGAAAACAGCCTGGTATTGGCATAAAAACAGATAGGAGGACCAATGGAACCAAATCAAAGACCAAGGTAATAATCTACACACCTTCGAACACCCGAATTTTGACAAAAAAGCAGAAAAATATAAAATGGAAAAAAGAACGCATATTCAACAAATGATGCTGGCATAACTAGATATCAACATTTAGAAGAATGAAAATAGATTTATATCTATCACCATGCACAAAACTGAAGTCCAAATGGATGAACGTCCTCAATATAAACCCAACCTCATATAAATGAAAGTGGGACATAAACTTGAACACATTGACACAAGAGACTACTTCCTAAATAAAATACCAGTAGCATAGACACTGAGAGAAACAATTAATAAATGGGACCCCCTGAAACTAAATTTTTTTTATAAAGCAAAAGACATGGTCAACAAGAAAATATGGAAAACTACAGAATGGGAAAAGATCTTTACCAACCCCACATAAGACAGAGGGCTGAAGTGCTGAGTGGATACAGACAGATAGACATGTTGAACTTTCAACTCCTTCTCCAGTATCATGTCTGCCAGCATGCCACCATGCTTCTTGCCATGATAATAATGGATTAAACCTCTGAACTATAAGCAGGTCCCAAATAAATGTTTTCCTTTGTAAAAAAATAAAAAAGACAGAGGGCTAATATCCAAAGTATATAAAGAACTCTAGAATTTGGTCATCAAAGGAACAAATAATTCAATACAAAAATGGGGTACAGACTTAAACATAGAACTCTCAACACATGAATCTAAAATGTCTGAAAGACACTTAAATGCTCAACATCCTTAGCTATCAGAGAAATGGAAATCAAAACAACTCTGAGATTTCATCTTACACTTGTAAGAATGGCCAAGATCAAAATATTGATGAGAACTTATGCTGGAGAGATGAAGGGTAAAGGGAACACTCCTTCATTGCTGGTGGGAGTGCAAACTGGTACAGCCCCTTTGGATATCAGTATGGTGATTTCTCAGAAAATTAGGAAACAATCTAACTCAAGACTCAGCAATACCACTTTTGGGTATATTTCCAAAGGATGCTCAATTGTACCACAAGGACATATGCTCAACTACATTCATAGCAGCACTGTTTGTCATGGCCAGAACTTGGAAGCAACCTAAATGTGCCTCGACCGAAGAATGGATAAGGAAAATATGGTACATTTACAAACTAGAGTACTACACCACAGAAAAAAAATGACATCTTGAAATTTGCAGGAAAATGGATGGATCTAGAAAACATATTGAGTGAGGTAACCCAGACCCAGAAGGACAAATATCATATATACTCACTCATAAGTGCCTTTTAGATGTAAAGCAAAAAAAAAAAAAACCTACAAGTCACAATCCCAGAGAACACAAACAACATTGACGACCCTAAGAGAGACATACATACATGGGAAGTATAAAAAGACAAGATCTCCTGAGTAAATTGGGAGCATGGGGATCATGGGAGAGGGTAGAAAGGGAAGGGAGGGAGGGGAAAGGCAGGGAGTGGAGCAGAAAAAAATGTATAACTCAATAAAAAAAGAAAGTGATTGTTATATATGGGAAAGCCACAAAAAGTTCACCAAGAACTTGTTAATAAGTGGACAACTAATAAGTGAATTCATCAACGTGCAGATTGCCAAACCAGCATGCTCGAATAAGTACCACTGTTATGTTAACAGACAAATATCTGAAGTATAAACCAAAAAGCAACAGCACTTATAAAAGATAGAAAAATAAATATCTCCTGGGAATACAACTCATTGGTAGAGTACTTGCCCATCATGTGTAAGGCACTAAGTTAAATTAGCAACTCTGAAAAAAATTATGGAAGTATATCTAAGAATAGATTTAACTAAAAAATTGAGAAAGTCTATAATAAAAATACATACTATTGATTAAAGCAATTGTAGAGGACATAAAAAGTGGAGGACATATGTGTTGAGTGCATGTGTGTGGCACAGAATAGTCAATACTGTTAGAATCCTATATTACCCAAAGCAATCATTGTAATCCCTAACAAAGAAATTCTGTACAGAACTAGAAATTTTTCATTTTCAATAATTCATTAATAATTTTTAATTTAATCATCACAAAAATCCAAATGATTAAAGCCATCTTGAGCAAAAGGAAAGTAAGTAGGCACTTGCTTTCTGACAGAAAAAAATATTCTGCCAGGCAGTAATGATAAAATAATTTTAAAAAATAGCATGGTGATAGCATCAAAACAGGCACAAATACATATATTACAGAATAGAGAGCCTAGAAGCACACTTCTGTATCTAGAGCTAACTGACTTTCATCCAGGTTAGTAAGAACATGCACTGGTGGAAAAGTAGTCATTTTATTAAATGATGCTGGGACAATGTAGGAGAATAAAGCCAGCGTTCCATCTCTCATCAATTGCAAAACTCAAAACAAAATGGTTGAAAGTATCAATGTAAAACATGAAACTGTGAAACGAACTGAAAAGCACAGAAAACAAGAACAATCATAGACAAATTTGCTCATGTTAAACGAAAAGGTACTCTTTTACTTGATTACTTTGGTGTGTAGAAACTTTTTAGCTTAACGTAAGCAAATTTGTCTATTATTGGTGAATATATTTCTAGGCTGTCTATTCTGTCCCATTTGTATCTGTGTCTGCTTTGTTTTTTGGGAGAGAATATTTGCAATTCTTCTCTGACTCAACAACAACAAAGAGTACCTGATTTTAAAGTGGGCAATACATCAAAATCAACATTTCTTAACAAATACAAAAAGAGATGAAAGGTAAAAAGAACAACATAGATGCAGAGAAATAGGAATTCTCAAATACTGTTGGTGGGAATGTAAATCAGTGCAGCCATTATGGGAACAGCACAGAGCTTCCTCAAAATAACTAAAATTAGAATGGCCATATGATCTAACAATCTCACTCCTGGGTTTCGCTCTGAAGAAAAGGAATTCAACTTGTCAGTGGATACTAAGTTACAGTTATCTTAAAGTAAGTTACAGAAAGTATGAGTAAAGAAGAACAAATTTAGGCTGATAAGGTAGCTTCCCAAGTAAATGTTCTTGCTACCAAGTCTGATGACCTAAGCTCGATCACTCTGAATCCCAGAGCAGAAGAAGTGCACTGACTCTAAAAATATGTCCTTATACCCCTGCACAGATTTGTGCATGCACACGGACAATTTTAAGAAAGAAAGGAAGAAAGAGAGGAAGGAGGAAGGGACGGAGGGAGGGAGGGAAGGAGGGAGGGCAAGAAAGAAAGATTAATCATAGAACCAATGTTTGACTTATCCTTCTCACTACACTCAGACTGAAAATGCAGAGGCAGGAGGATTGAAACTTAGAATGATACCTTTAGGCTACATCAATAAACTCTAGTTTGCTGTTTACACGGTAGACTAATGACTGACAACAATAATGGACTGTATATTTCAAAAGACTACAAGAAAGGATTTTGAAAGTTTTTGAAAGAAATGACAAATGTTTGAGGGCATAAATATGTTTAAACTTCTTCAAGTGTGTATTTGAAATATATGTGTATATGCATATTTTAAATATACATATTAATGGGATATCTCATATTAATTTATGTGCTTCTTTAAAAATTATCTTTCCTTATTATAAATGAGGATGAGCTCCAAAAATAATGTAAGAGTATTTCCTCTCTAGTTTACCTGTGTACAGTACTGGCCTGTTTTATCATCCCATATTTCTTTTTTTATTCAAGCCCAAGGTTTCTTTATGCATTTCAGATGCTAATCCTATCTTTCAAGTCAAAACATCTTTCCCATAACTATTAGTTTTCTTTGTATTTTACATATATTTGTCTTCTGACTTGCAAAACTATCTATATTTATGTAGTCAAATATATTTTCCTTCTATATAGTGTGGAGTTTCTGACATTTGTATTCTTAAAAGCCTTACACTCCCTATTGCTACAAAAACATACCATAATATTTTTTAAAAATATTTTGGTTTGGTTTTTCAAGACAGGGTTTCTCTGTGTAACAGTCCTGGCTGTCCTGGAACTAGCTCTTGTAGACCAGACTGACCTTGAACTCAGAAAGATCCACCTATCTCTGCCTCCTGAGTGCTGATATTAAAGGTGTGTGCCACCACCACCCGGCTTAAAAAATGTGTAGCTCAGGCTAACGTCGAACTGGTGATCCTTCAACGTGTGCCACCACAATCAGTTAAATCTTATTAGTAGTAGTAGTAGGCATGTACAGGGTGTGTGCAAATGCAGGGATACATATGCTGTGGTGCCTGCCAGCATAGGAGGACAGGATTTAGGATTAGGTTCCCTTCTCCACTTCAGTTGAACAGGGTCTCTGGTTTTGCCTGTGCTGAGAAGCCCAGAATAACAGGCCAGCAATTGCTTTCTGGTAACTGCTCTGTATGTACACCACCCCCTTCTTATGGTAGGAGTAATGGGATTACAGATACATACCCAACATTTGAGTTTTCTAACATGGGTTCCAAGAATCAAACTCAATCCATCAGATTTGAAACAGCACACACTTACACATAATGAGCCATTTCACCAACCCAGTATATACTATAATTTCGTATGAATGTTTTAAAAGATTGTAAAAATTTAAACATTTAATTCCTTGAGAATTACTTTTTGTTAAAAGTATGGAGGACCAATATTTTTATGTAAAAGTTATTCTCTCAACATGATTTGTTGAGTAGCATATCATTCTCTTGTTGATTTTCAAGGTCACCCCCTGCCCCATGAAAAAAGTTTTCTATTTCTCTCTTTGTCTTTATTTCTAGCCTGATCTCTTTGGTTTTTTTCCTGCCCTTCCTGATCTTATCTCAAGAGACCTGCCCCTGCTTCCTAAACTGGGATTAAGGGCATATATCATTTTCTGTTCTTTACTTTCTTAGAAACTTTTCACAACAATGTTCATAAGATCAGCCTAAGGGTACCAGTTAAGTTTATTTGGTTTTCGTTAGTATAATATGCTGGCTAGTTTTATGACAGATTGACATAAAATAAAGTCGTCTGAGAGGAGGGAGCCTCAGCTGAAAGAGTGCTTTCATAAGAATGTATGGAAGCTTACAGAGAATTTTCTTAATTAATGGTTGATGGGGGAGGGCTTAGCCCATTGTGGGTGGTGTCATCCCTGGGCTGGTGGTCCTGAATTCTGTAAGAACACAGGCTGAGCAAGCCAAGTGAAGGAAGTCAGTAAACAGCACCCCTCCATGGCCTCTGCATCAGGTCCTACCTCCAGGTTCCTACTCTGTTTGAGATCCTGTCCTTTGATGATGAACAGTGACATGAAAATTTAAGCCGAAACAGCTCTTCCTCCCCAAGTTAATTTGATTATGGTATTTCATCACAGAAGTAGTAACCCTAAGGCAACACACATAAATTAGTTATATGAATGTATCTCTAAATATATTGTATGCAAGATTTTAAAGAAATAGGTTTCTGGCCCTATTTTTTGCTTAAAATAGCAGGGTATAAGTGATCTCATTGAGGGAAATAGGATAAATGGGGAATTAATGAGGGAGGGGGCAGGAGAAAGGAGGGGGAAATAATAGTGGGAGTGTTTGGAACAGTGATCCTAAATGGGATGTCTTCATCAAACACATCCCCTCAGGGCTCAGGGGGTTATGCAGCAGAAGTGAAAAGATTCTAAGAGTCAGAGGGGATGGATGACTCCAAAGAAACAGTATCTTCCAGAAACAACAGGACTAGTGCACCTATAAGCTCACAGAGACTGTGGCAGCATGCATAGGGTCTGCACAGGATTCAATCTAGGCAGTGCCCCACTGAGAAGAGGTGGAAGTATGTATGAGCTCCTATCCCTAACCAAGAAACTATCTGCAGCTGGCACACACTTGCAAAAAATAAATTAGTTTTCTCTAGTGAAATCTCACCAGGTTTATTAACTACTTACTCTTCAGGGTAGGCACCATGTCCAGCACTAGATGACCAACACAAAATGAACTTCGTGCTAGTTTTGCAGACTTTTATCTCATCTTGCTTGGCTTGCTTTCTGCTTGGTCTTTTGCTTATATATTATGGTTTCTGATTTAGTGTTTGTGTGGGGTTTCTTGTGTGCTTGTTTCTTGTGTTTGCCTGTTTTTCTTTTTGGACTGTTTAGTTTTTGTTTGTCTGTTTGTTTCCTAAAGAGAGAGAGAAAGAAAGGGTGTGGACTTGGGTGGTAGGTATGTGGGGAGGAACTGGTAGCAGCTGGAAGAGGGGAAGTTTCCTCTTCTGACTATGACTCATTTGAGCACATGGTATGATGCATTCCAACCAAATTGTTTTTTAAAGACCAGCAAGTCTATTATGTGCCTTAATCTATCTTGGATTTTTACAACTATACTATCAGGAAGGTCATGCAGTAGTCACATTTTCTCAGGCTCTGAAGCTATGGTTACAACGAAACAACTTTAATATCACTCTTTAAATTACCCACAATTATTTGCATGCTCCAAATGGATGAGTTGTATGATATCTAAATTATATATTAAAGTTAAAAGTTGGGAAAGGGTTACATTAAAATATAAGATTTTAGAAACCTAAGTGATAAAATACAAACTGTCCATATGAGCAGTGGACAACCTCAAAGACCACAGACATTCCTGAATGCAGCAGTTAGGTGTCTGTTAGATTCAAAATAATCCTCCAGCCTAAGACCATAACTGCTTTTAGCTCTATACTCTCCATTGCTAAATCTTAGACTGTCTGACCTCTGCCACACTGACCAAATCCATACGATGGCAATAAAAGGGCAACAATACACAAGATTATAAGAACAAGGATTTTTATTTTTATATTATTTTTAGCTTTGAGGGTATTATTTTCACAAAATATATGTATATGATGCACTGCGATCATATTCCCCATCATTGAAGTCCATTGTAACTGCTTTCCAAGCCATTTGCCTCTTTAGCAGAGTATATTGCCCTGAATCCACATGGCCTTAACTAATAAAATTATAGGCAGTACTTAAGCTTACATTTCATAAAAACCAAATAATTTGTCCATGTTAGGATGTAATGTTTTGGGTTTGTAATCCAGGTACAAGCAGGTGTGTTATATTTTATCTAGCAACCATAACAAATGTGCTTGTTCTGTCAGTAACATGAGGGACACTGCTAAAAGCAAAATTATGAGATTGACTGGACAATTTAGACACATTAATAAGTGATCACTGAGAATTTGCTCCTTGTACAGCCATTCATCTTTACTATCCCTTTGGATAGTTAATAAACCTATGAATGTCAAACCCATCCTGAACCACTGCTGCTTTATTAACAAATCATTCAAATTTCAGCTAATAGAGAATGATACAATAGTTAATATTTCCCAAGGAACTGAGTCTTGGGCTTATAACATGAGGTAGTCCCCACTCACAACTTCAGGTAGTAAACATAATTCCAGACATAAGACCTTACCTCTGGACAATTTTTATACCACTCCTAATTTACTTTCCCATTTATCCACAATGAGGATTCTTTTGATGCTATTGGTTAAAAGTTCATTTTTATCAGGTTTTGTCATCACTAATGAGTTAGCTCTTTCAAGCCCTCATGTGACAATACTACATAGACTATGTTAACCTACTCCAAAGATGACAGCTTCAGGCAAAGAAGCAATTCAAATAACTTTTTATCTTGCTTCCTGATACTAAACCAATATAAAATCACAGGAAACATAAAATGTGCCATTGCATGGCCTAGTAACAACTGAGAGAAATGGTGCAAAAATGATAAGATCATACTTTACTTATCCTCTATTTAAATAATATTTCCCCAAATGTGTTCTAAATATATGATTTTCTTCTGTAAGTATCTAGAGTTCCATAGATTAATGCTATAAAGGAACCATTCTATCTAGACTCCTATTGCATACCATTGTATATATTTAACATAGAGCAGTCTTTACTAATGTCATTGTATTAGACATTGATAATTTTCTTCCCAGGTATCAATTTATACTGCCACTAGTACTGAGATCAGATAGGAAAATGTTTTGAACAGCCTCATATCTCTGCATATATCCAACATCTTCAAATTTTAGGAGAAAAATACTTGTGGTTATTTTGAGAGCATGTGGTAACTCGGACTTCTTTTACCCCTATTCTTGGGATGGTTCTGTCTGGTCTTTGCAGAAGAGCAAGGGAAAAGGATCACCATGAGTTCAGAAGTAAAGCAAATGTCTATTCGTGGTCTTTAGATATATATGGATGTCTAGTAGTTTTGCCATTACAGTAGTTGAGAGGCTCAATTCCTGCATACGGAAGTAAACACCTAATAAAGATCATGAGAGTGCAGCCAGTTAGCTAGGAAGATTGAATACAGAAGAGTGGTAAGTAAAGTGCACCTACTTCAGGTTCCATAGTTCAAATAATCTACCATTAGGTGGCCCGTTTTGTATTGGGCTCTAGCTGTTGGAAGGTGGGCTATCCTTAAACATGAGCACTGCCCTTCTTAGGAGCTAAAAGCCTTGAGGCAATATCGAAACAAGCATCAGTGAAAGACCACGGTATGACCACAGAAGGAAGGCCAATTATCTAATCAAGTAGCAAGCAATAAGCATATCTTAGTTGCCTAGTGACCCACTGTATCGGATCATGTAGATGCAAAGAAGATGTGGATTTGCTTGAAGGATGGGGTAGGAAATCTTAAGAAATGAGAGAAGACAGCTGATTTCAGCTGATAGAGGCATTTAAAGACCAATAAGAACCATAAAGTTAGGCATGGTAGTGCACACCTTTAATTCCAGCACTCAGGATATTAGAGGCATATGGATCTTTGTGAGATTGAGACCAGCCTGGTATACACAGTAAATTCTGGACCATCCAGGGATACATAGTAAGACCCTGTCTCAAAAAAAAAGATAACCAGGAATTCTGACTAGAAATGGAAGGATTATGACAAAAAATGTTTTTGATCATGGGGAAAGTGACACTAAGTACTTGGATAATGTCCAGCCCTTAGTAAGGAAGATTTCATACCCAAACACAAGAACACAGGAAAAAGAAGATGATAAAAGTCATTAAAAGGATCCCTTTTTTCATGATATTTATAAAAGGGGTATAGTTATTATGTGGAATTGAATACTTCTGTAGTAACAGGTTCCAAGTCTTTCAATACCAGGTAAACAAAATAGTAACTCCCTCACAGCCAAGTTAGACAGAATAAAAATAGAGGCACACCCAAGGTAACAGACAGACTTGCTATTTAAGTACCTCGTCGTTATCTAGCCTCTCTGGGGCTGCTGATTGTAGGTTGGTTATTCTTTACTTTACTCCCAATAACCACCTATAAGTGAGCACACACTATGTTTGTCTTTCCTGGTCTGGGTTACTTCACTCAGAATGATTTTTTTTCTAGTTCCATCGATTTGCCTGAAAATTTCATGAGGTCATTGTTTTTTACAACTGAGTAGCACTCTATTGTGTAAATACAACACATTTTCCTTACCCATTTTTCAGTTGAGGGGCATCTAGTTTGTTTTGAAGACCTGATTATTACTAATAAAACTGCTATGAACATAGTTGAGCAAGTGCCCCTGTGGAATGACTGGGCATTCTTTGGGTATATGCCCAAGATTGGTATATCTGGGTCTTTGAGGTAGATTCTCATTTTTCTGAGAAACCGCCATACTGTTTTCCAAAGTGGTTGTACAAGTTTGTGCTCCCACCTACAAGTGGAGGAGGGCCCAAAGAGGGATGCATAGATTTCTTTAGAAAAAGGAAATAGAAGAGATCCCCTGGGTAAATTGGGAGTTGGATTGAGGGGCAGATGGAGGGATGGGAACTTGAGGGAGCTGGTTGAATGAGCTGGGGCCTAGACAGAGGGATAGAATAACAACAACAACAACAAAAAACAGTCTTGATAAAGGGGGAAATTTTGGGGTTAGGGAGAAACCTAGTGCCAGAAATGTGCAAGGATGATCCCAGCTAAGACACCTAACAATAGTGGAAAAGGTGCCTGAATGGTCACTTACTGTAATCAGATTGGTGACTACCTGAATTGTCATTAAAGAGCGTTTATCCTGTAACTGTTGGAAACAGATGCAGAGATCCACAGACAGGCATTAGGCCGAGTTCCAGGAGCCCTTCAGAAGAAAGGGAGGAAGGATTGTACGACCCAGTGAGGGTAGGGATCATGAATGAGAAACCCGCAAAGACAGCTGACCTGAGCTCTTGGGAGTTTATAGACTCTAGATCAACAGGCAGCCTGCACGCGACCGACTTAGGCCCTCTGCACGTGTGTGACAGTTGTGTAACTTGGTCTGTTTGTAAGGCTCCTAGCCATGAGATCGGAATCTGTACCTGGCACTTAGCTGGCTTTGGAGAACCTGTTCCCCATGCTGGATTACCTTGTCCAGCCTTGATACAAGGGGAGGAGCTCAGTCCTGCCTCAACTTGATGTGCTATGCTTTGTTCAAGCTCATTGGAAGCCTTGCCCATTCTGAATGGAAACGGAGGAGGAGTGAATACAGACAGCGGTAAATGGGAGTTGAAGGGGGAAAACAGGAGGACAGGTGAGAGGGGAAACTGTGATTTGTATGTAAAATAGATTAAAAATGGTAATTAAATATTTTTTTAAAAAAGAATTTGAAGTACTTCTCAGTGTAGGAGTCTCAGTTTCTCCTGAGCCCCAGGATTCAAATTTTATTTTAGTGAGGATATTTTTAGAAACTTCTCCAAATTCCACAACCCCCACTGTTCAAAATGCAATCCAGATAATAAGGGGTTCTGGTTAAAACGTTTAGATATTTACAATAGGTAAAATGTGTATTAGTTGGGCCTTAGTCTGACATTTCTAATAGGACCTGTTAAGGCTAATGTTTGTTCATTTTATTATCCAAGGCCTTTAGGAGAAGCAGGGAACCTGAGGCTTGTTTACGAGAAGCTTTTTGGTTTTAATGTGATTTCTCTATATTATCTGGAGATTTTTGTATTATTTGTTTGAACATTTTATGTAAGTATCCTTTCACCATCACTCTTCAGGCTTCAGAACCCCAGAGCAGTGCAGGACAAGACAAAGAGCAGGGATGGAGGAAGCACAGTTTGTTTTTGAATACTTCTTTTTTTTTCCATTTAGAATTCGTCTCCTGCCTCATTCTTATTACCCTTTTGCTGTAAGTGTTTTGGGGAAAATGATTCAACATTATCTCTGGAGAAAAACAGCGGTGTCTAAAATGGAGATGCACAGTGGTTCATTCTATTTAGCCATTGTTGCTCAGCTACTGGTGTAAATTCTCTATTTTCTTAAATTAGAAATACCACTGAATAGTCCACAGTATCATTTATATGCATGGCTTCAATTCATTAATTTTAAGATAATTGTGAGAGGAATAAAAGCAGGAGAGGACAGAATCCCATACAAAACATGCACATCTAGGTTCACATCTCCACTAAGCTTAAAACACAACTCTGAGCCATATTTCAGTGAACATTAAAACATGGTGAATCATTATTTGTTACTTCAGTGCACGTAAAGCCAAGATGGGAAGCTGAATCAAAAGCCTGCAAAACAGGAAAAACCAAAGCACTAAATGGTTATCAATAACCAAAAAGTTAAAATTTTAATTCCTTACTCACTTTTTTATACCCAGGAGGCAAATTTTGGACATTCAGGCAAACTTGATATAAAAGGGAGTTTAAAACAATTGACAACTTTTCAAAGAGTTTGTTTGCTCATGCAGGCAGGAAGGATAATTTGATTCTCAGCTTCCCTTTGACCTAGAATTTTCTCTCTCTCTCTCCCTCCCTCCCTCCCTTCCTCCCTCCCTCTCTCCCTCTCTTCCTCCCTTCTTCTCTTCCTCCCTCTCTCCTTCCCTTTTCCCTTCCCTCCCTCTTTTTTTTCTCTACTTACTGCTTGTGGATCAGGATGTAGCTCTCAGTTACTGCTCCAGCCTTGTCACTCCTGCCTGTTGCCATACTCTCTGCCATTATGATCATGAACTCTAATCCTCTGGAACCATGGACACCAGGAAATGTTTTTCTTTTCTACTATGGTGTCTCTTCACCGAAACAAAGAAGGAACAAAGACACTAGCCTCTATCCTAGACAGAATGATTCTTAGTTTTTCTGCTTCTTCCATTCAAAGGAAGCCTTTAACTGCCTGTTTTATGGGGTTGACCATGGTAATGAGGCTAAGGCAACTTGTTATTCTGATACATATAACACACACAAGAATAGGGCACTCTGAATTCAATCTCCTATCTATTTGTTTCAGACAAGAAATTAGGATTAGACTTTGGATGTTCAGAGAAAAACAAATAGCCAGAAAGGGATTAAACTGGTTCAAAGTCTTTTAAAGTTGTACTGACCATAGGACCCAGGCATTTTGCCTTAGAAATTGATTCACCAGAAAACCAAGAGGCACTGAGGAATGTCCTATAAGAGTTTCTGAGGGTGCATAGGCTCATTGGAAAACATTTATCTCACTAACGACTACTCAGTAATCTTCCATCTATGCCTGTGAACTCTCACTGGAGTAGAACAGGTTGTACAGCAAAGTTCAGAACCCAGCTGGAAGAAAGAGTACACAAGATTAAAGTTTGACATTTGTTACACTTGTTATTTTCTATTTTAAGTTCTAACAAAGGATTCAGGTTGAGAGCAACAAATCAAGCAAGCATCTGTTCATTGGGTTTGCTACTGATGTTTTTACCCAGCTTCCAGGATATTAAAAGGAAATTGGCATAAACAAACCTTTTTACCTTCCATGATAAAAATTGCCTCGTCAGAATGGTGTGTGAGCCACAGGACCTTCAGAGAAAGAGATCAATCCTTTCTAGGAAGACAGGAAGGTTGCATTGGCCATTTCTCTCATTTCTCCCCCTGCCTTGGGAATAGAGTGAATGAGAAAAGAGAAATGGCCAATCTGGGAAGAGAATTACATTCCAGTAGAATGTAGGGAACAATCAGGCTATAGGCAATGCTATATTGGGACTGTCAGCTGCTGTGCTATTCAAAATGTCTACACACCATCAACATGGGCTTCAGCTGGAGGTCTTGCAGGAAATTCAAATTCCTCAATGTACAGAATCTGGGAAGAGTCCAGGAATGCTTTTAAATAAGCCCTCTAGGCACTTACAATATAAAAAAAAAAACAAGAATGAGAAATGGTTAACAAACCTACAGCACTTACACTAATACACCTGACTCCAGAAGACACATGCTCCTCTGGTGATATTTGGTCTTCTCCCAATAACACAGGGTTCTCACAATTGCAAGGAAAGTTCAGAAACACATAGAACCCACACAGGAAGAACTTGCTTATGAAAGCAGATGCTATACTTCTAAGAACCACCTGTAAAATAAGCTGAGTACTTTCAATCCCAATCTACTTTCAGATTTACACCACTGATTACAGAGTCTTTCCCAAAAACATTATCTTTCAAACAAATGTCTGCTGAAATCTCAGAGTTGTTGCTGACCTTGTTCTCTAATTTCTGCATTTTCGGGAATGAGATCCACTTTTGCCTTTTAGCCTTATTCTATTTTCCTCATTCATCCTCATGATTCCATCTCACTATGTAAAGGTCAAAGGTGAGGTGGCTCTTGAATTTTCATGCTATATTAAAGATTAAAAGAATGAATGTTATAATCACTAATCTAGAAACATGCATTACATCACCACTGAATTTGCAAGTGCACTGGGAAGAACACAGTCATCTGCAGGAACTTTCAATTTGCTTTCCCTGTTTAGTGATGAAAAACTGAAACTACATAAATACATTGCAATACTTTCTCCCTATGACAAAATGCTTACAAAAAATGTTCTAGTGATCATCCAAGGCAACATTATGCCAAGAAAGCTGGAATGTAGCAGTAAGAGTAATATGGGGATTCCTGAGCAGCAGGGGCCCTGACTTCTAGCAGAGGGCCTTCTGTGGGGTGAGCTGGCTTCGGGCCGTGGCAGGGTCCCGGCGAGGAGGAGCTTGGGTGTTCCCCGACCCCATAGACGCCCAGGTCGCCCTGCAGTGCTGGCTACCCCCTCCCGCCTGCCATCCCGGCTCCCATCCAGCAGGGGCCCTGACTTCTAGCAGAGGACCATCGGTGGGGTGAGTTTCCTTCGGGCCGTGGCAGGGTCCCGGTGAGGAGGAGCTTGGGTGTTCCCCGACCCCATAGACGCCCAGGTCGCCCTGCAGTGCTGACTACCCCCTCCCGCCTGCCATCCCAGCTCCCATCCAGGTTCGAATTCCTATATTTCTCCCTTCCCCCTGGGGCCATAAAATTTCCCCAGCTCAGCTGCCTTGCTAGCTGGGCCTGGGCTGTAGGCACAGCCTGGCTGGAGGCAGTTCCTGGGTCTTAAAGGCCTCCCTGAGGACAGGTGGACCAGGTGCCAGCTCAGCCACATTCCTGAGCAGCAGGGGCCCTGACTTCTAGCAGAGGGCCATCGGAGGGGTGAGTTTGCTTCGGGCCTTGACAGGGTCCTGGTGAGGAAGAGCTTTGGTGTTCCCCGACCCCACAGTCGCCCAGGTCGCCCTGCAGTGCTGGCTACCCCCTCCCGCCTGCCATCCCAGCTCCCATCCAGGTACGAATTCCTATATTTCTCCCTTCCCCCTGGGGCCATAAAATTTTCCCCAGCTCAGCTGCCTTGCAAACTGAGCCTGCATTGTAAGCGCATCCAGGAAAGAGGGAGTGCCTGTGCTTCAATAGCCTGCCTGAGGAAAGGTGGGCATTCTGTCAGTGAAGTCCCTGCCCAAGAAGGGAACCTGACCCGGTAACAGAAGTTCCAATAGAGAACATTTGAAGTAAGAGATGGGCAGACGCCAAGGCAAGACCTCATCCAACAATCTGAAAAACAACATGAAAACACCAGATCCCAAGGACCCTACAACAGAAGGGCTTGAACACCTTAACCCAGAAGAAGTGGAAAAAAGTGCCATTATGAAAGCAATAGAGTCCCTTAAACAGGATATGAGTAACTCCCTTAAAGAATTGGATGAGAAATATAACAAAAAGTTTGAAGAAATGAGTATAGAAATTGATGAGAAATATAACAAAAAGTTTGAAGAACTAAGTAAATCCGTGAATGAGACCCTGAAAAACCAAGAAAAAACAATCAAACAAGTAAAGGAAACAGTGCAAGAATTGAAAACTGAAATGGAGGCAATGAAGAAAACACAAACGGAGAACCGGCTGGATATGGAAAACCTAGGTAAACGAACGGAGACTACAGAATCAAGCATAACCAATATAATACAAGAGACAGAAGAACGAATCTCGGAATCTGAAGATACCATAGAGAAAATAAATGCTCTGGTCAAAGAAAACAGCAAATCCAACAAATTCTCTTCACAAAACATTCAGGAAATCTGGGACACAATAAAAAAACCAAATCTAAGAATAATAGGGATTGAAGAAGGAGAAGAACTGCAAATCAAAGGCCCAGAAAATATATTCAACAAAATTATAGAAGAAAACTTTCCCAACCTAAAGAACGATATTCCTATGAAGGTTCAAGAAGCATACAGAACACCGAATAGACTGGATCAGAAAAAAACATCCCCTCACCATATAATAATCAAAACACAAAACATACATATTAAAGAAGAAATTTTAAGAGCTGCAAAGGAAAAAGGTCAAGTAACTTATAAAGGTAAACCTATCAGGCTTACACCGGATTTCTCTATGGAAACCATGAAAGCCAGAAGATCCTGGATAGAGGTACTGCAGAAACTAAGAGACCATGGATGCAAACCCAGGCTACTATACCCAGCCAAGCTATTGTTCACTATCAACGGAGAAAACAAAATATTCCAGGATAAAAACAAATTTAAACAATACGTAGCTACTAATCCAGCCTTACAGAGAATATTAGAAGGAAAATCACTACCAAAGGAATCCAACATTCCCAACACGGCCTACAATAACTCGAACATCTAGCGACCATTCACAAGCACAAATCAAAGAAGAAAAACACATACACTCTACTACATAAAAAAAAATGACTGGAGTCAACAACCACTGGTCATTAATATCACTTAATATCAATGGACTCAATTCACCTATAAAGAGGCACAGACTTAGAGATTGGATATGAAAACAGGATCCAACATTCTGCTGTTTACAAGAAACACACCTCAACCACAAAGACAGACACCTACTCAGAGTAAAGGGTTGGGAAAAGGTTTTCCAAGCAAATGGACCTAAGAAACAAGCGGGCGTAGCCATTCTAATATCTAACAAAATCGACTTCAAACTAAAATCAATCAGAAGAAATGGAGATGGACATTTCATACTCGTAACTGGAACAATTCATCAGGAGGAAGTCTCAATCCTGAATATCTATGCTCCTAATATAAAGGCACCCACATATGTAAAAGAAACTCTTCTAGAACTCAAGGCGGTCATCAAACCACACACACTAATAGTAGGAGACTTCAACACTCCTCTCTCAACAATGGACAGGTCAATCAGACAGAAACCAAACAGAGAATTGAAAGATCTATT
Organism: Myodes glareolus; assembly: GCF_982192425.1. Lineage (NCBI taxonomy): Eukaryota > Metazoa > Chordata > Mammalia > Rodentia > Cricetidae > Myodes > Myodes glareolus. The sequence continues at coordinate 121,316,572 of NC_142053.1, forward strand.
GGAGGTATTGAATCAAATGGACTTAACAGACATCTATAGAACACTCCACCCAAATAGGAAAGAATACACCTTTTTCTCTGCAGCTCATGGAACCTTCTCGAAAATTGACCACATACTTGGTAACAAAGCAAACTTCCACAGATACAAAAAAATATTAGTAACTACCTGTGTCTTGTCAGATCACCATGGACTAAAATTAGAATTCAACAACAATGCTCCCCCCAGGAAGCCAACAAACTCATGGAAACTGAACAGTCAACTACTAAATCACCCCTGGGTCAAGGAAGAAATAAAGAAAGAAATTAAACTCTTCCTTGAATTTAAAGAAAACAATGACACAACATACTCAAACCTATGGGACACTATGAAAGCAGTGCTAAGAGGAAAGTTCATAGCACTAAGTGCCCAATTAAAGAAAACGGAGAAAGCACACATTGGAGACTTAACAGCACACTTGAAAGATCTAGAAAAAAAAAAAAGCTGATTCACCCAGGAGGTCTAGAAGACTGGAAATAATCAAACTGAGGGATTGACAAACCCCTATACAAATTAATCAAACGGCAGAGAGAGAACATGCAAATTAATAAGATCAGAAATGAAAAGGGGGACATAACCACAGACACAGAGGAAATTCAGAGAATCCTTAGATCTTACTATGAAAGTTTATATGCCACAAAGTTGGAAAATGTAAAAGAAATGGACATTTTTTTAGATAAGTACCATATACCAAAGTTTAACCAAGAACAGGTGAACAATCTAAATAGACCTGTTAGTCGCGAAGAATTAGAAGCTGTTATCAAAAATCTCCCTACCAAAAAAAGCCCAGGACCAGATGGTTTCAATGCAGAATTCTACCAGAACTTCCAGGAAGAGCTAATACCTATACTCCTTAACGTATTCCACAATATAGAAACAGAAGAGTCATTGCCTAACTCCTTTTATGAAGCTACAGTTACCCTAATACCAAAACCACACAAAGACACAACCAAGAAAGAGAATTACAGGCCAATCTCACTCATGAACATCGACGCAAAAATTCTCAATAAAATACTGGCAAACCGAATCCAAGAGCACATTAGAAATATTATCCATTATGATCAAGTAGGCTTCATTCCAGAGATGCAGGGCTGGTTCAACATACGCAAATCTATCAATGTAATCCATCATATAAATAAACTGAAAGAAAAAAACCATATGATCATCTCACTAGATGCTGAAAAAGCATTTGACAAAATTCAACACCCCATTATGATAAAGGTGTTGGAGAGACTGGGGATACAAGGATCATACCTAAATATAATAAAAGCAATATACAGCAAGCCGACAGCTAACATCAAACTGAATGGAGAGAAACTCAAAGCCTTTCCTCTAAAATCAGGAATGCGACAAGGCTGTCCACTCTCTCCATACCTCTTCAATATAGTGCTTGAAGTTCTAGCAATAGCAATAAGACAACATAAGGAGATCAAGTGGATTCGTATTGGAAAGGATGAAGTTAAACTTTCGTTATTTGCTGACGATATGATAGTTTACATAAGTGACCCCAAAAACTCTACCAAAGAACTCCTACAGCTGATAAACACCTTTAGTAACGTGGCAGGATACAAGATCAACTCCAAAAAATCAGTGGCCCTCCTATACACAAAGGATAAAGAAGCAGAGAGGGAAATCAGAGAAGCATCACCTTTCATGATAGCCACAAATAGCATAAAATATCTTGGGGTTACTCTAACCAAGGAAGTGAAAGACCTATTTGACAAGAACTTTAAGTCTTTGAAGAAAGAAATTGAGGAGGATACCAGAAAATGGAAAGACCTCCCCTGCTCTTGGATTGGGAGAATCAACATAGTAAAAATGGCAATTATACCAAAAGCAATCTGTAGATTCAATGCAATCCCCATCAAAATCCCATCAAACTTCTTCACAGACCTTGAGAGAACAATAATCAAGTTTATATGGCAAAACAAAAAACCCAGGATAGCCAAAACAATCTTATACAATAAAAGAACTTCTGGAGGCATTACCATCCCTGACTTCAAACTCTATTATAGAGCTACAGTATTGAAAACAGCTTGGTATTGGCATAAGAACAGAGAAGTCGACCTATGGAATCGAATAGAAGACCCAGATATTAACCCACAAACTTATGAACACCTGATTTTCGACAAGGGAGCTAAAGGTATACAATGGAAGAAGGAAAGCATCTTTAACAAATGGTGCTGGCATAACTGGATGTCAACCTGTAAAAAAATGAAAGTAGATCCATATCTATCACCATGCACAAAAATCAAGTCCAAATGGATTAAAGACATCAACATTAATCCGTCCACTTTGAACCTGATAGAAGAGAAAGTGGGAAGTAGTCTACAAGATATAGGCACAGGAGGCCTCTTCCTAAGTAGGACCCCAGCAGCACAGACAATAAGAGAAACAATGAATAAATGGGATCTACTGAAACTGAGAAGCTTCTGTAAAGCAAAGGACACTGTCAGTAGGACAAAAAGGCTGCCTTCTGACTGGGAGAAGATCTTCACCAACCCCTCATCAGATAAAGGTCTGATCTCCAAAATATACAAAGAACTCAAGAAATTAGGCACTAAAACTCTAATTAACCCAATTAAAAAATGGGGTACTGAACTTAACAGAGAATTCACAACAGATGAACTTCGAATGGCCAGAAGACACTTAAGGTCATGCTCAACCTCCTTAGCGATCAGGGAAATGCAAATCAAAACCACTTTGAGATACCATCTTACACCTGTCAGAATAGCTAAAGTCAAAAACACCAACGATAGCCTATGCTGGAGAGGATGTGGGGTGAGGGGAACACTCATCCATTCTTGGTGGGAATGCAAACTCGTGCAGTCACTGTGGAAATCAGTGTGGCGGTTTCTCAGGAAACTGGGAGTCAACCTCCCTCAGGACCCAGCAATTCCACTCTTGGGAATATACCCTAAAGATTCCCTAACATACTACAAAAGCATTTGTTCTACTATGTTCATAGCAGCACTATTTGTAATAGCCAGAACCTGGAAACAGCCTAGGTGCCCCTCAATAGAAGAATGGTTAAAAAAGGTGTGGAACATATACACATTAGAGTTTTACTCAGCGGTAAAAAACAATGACATCTTGAATTTTGCATGCAAATGGATGGAAATAGAAAATGCTTTACTGAGTGAGGTAAGCCAGACCCAAAAAGAGGAACACGGTATGTATTCACTCATAAGTGGATTCTAATCATAATCAAAGGTCTTTGAGCCTATTATTCGTGATCCTAGAGAAGCTAAATAAGAAGATGAACCTGATGAAGATTATTTAGCTATCTGCCAGGAGGTAGGAAATTGACAAGAGTCCCAGGTAACCTCGGGTGCATGGGGGGGTGGGAGGGTTGATGGAAGGGGAGAGAGTTAGAGTGAAGGGAGTAGGGGAGGAATGGGGAAAGCTAGGTGGCCTGGGATGGGGGGGGGGGGAGGGAGGAAGGATGAATATGGGATCAGGGAAGAATATATTTCAACTAAGGGAGTCATTTTAGGGTTTACAGGAGACTTGATTATATATGGGATCCCAGGTCCAAGGAGAGATCCCCCAGATTGTTCTCTGGACAGAGGAGAGGGTGCCTGAATCAGCCGTGGCCCATAACCATACTGATGTATGTTTTGCTTATCACCATAGATCCTTCATCTGGCGAAGGACAGCGATACAGTCGGAGACCCACATTGGAGCATCGGAAGGAGCCCCCCGAGGTCCAAATGAGGAGCAGAAGGAGGAAGAACATGAAAAACGAAATCAGTACTGCGAGGGATGCTATCACCCACTGATACAAGGGAACGGATCTAATGAGAGTTTACCAAGGCCAGTTGGACTGGGACTGAACGAGGAGGTGATCTAACCAGATTCTCGGAATTTGGCCGGATTCTCTGACTGTGGCTGGCCCGAAGTCTTTCTGAAAAGCCATTGACTATGATACTGGGACCTGTTTCCTCTACATATACTGGATTTTGGGGATCCAGTCTGTTTGGACACTCACCTTCCTGGACCTGGAGGGAGGGGGAGGGAACTGGAACTTCCCACAGGGCAGGAAACCCTGACTGCCCTAAGGGACGAAGAGGGAGGAGGAGAGGGAGTGGGGGGAGTGGGAGGGTGTTGGGAAGAGGGGCGGAAATGGAAACTTTTATAATTTAATAAAATTTACTAAAAAAAAGAGTAAAAGAGTAATATGGGGTGTGTCTACCTGGAACCCAGACTTCTTTTCACTCATAGAAACCACTGTAACAGTAAATGGTGAAGCAATATTCCTTTAGTACACTGGAATCCTTTAGTACATTGCCACAATTGAAAAGTCCTTGCAAAGGAGGTTTTTTAAAAAAATCATAAATGTACACAGAGCTTCTAGATACCCAAATAATTATAGTCTGCTCATCATAGATCACATATGTCAGTGACAAACTCATTTACAACAGTTTGCAATAATGACATTATGGGTAATAGGGAAGTTCAGAAAAACACTTCCTAAAGTTTGGAGACATGCTTCATCTTGGGTGGTAATGGTTTATTGTTCAGGAAATTCTGGAATAGATTCTTTACAATGTACATACATGTTAACTCAGGGAATCTTAGTCAAATGAATGAGAATATGAATTCAGTTAGTCTGAACTGGGACTTGAGTTGTTTCAATTTCTAAAAGTTTCCTTTAAAAGCCAGTGCTGATAATTCTCAGGCCAGATATATCTTTAGCAACTAGTCTGTAGACACAGATTTTTTAAAAGAACATATAGTTTTTACTTAGTTTGACAACAAGTATGGCAGTTAGACCCTTACAGCTTCATTGTATGATCTTACCAAGAAAGTAATTATCCTCATAAGAGGAAATAAATCATCATTGGGTCTCATAGTCTAAGAAAAATGAGGCCCAGGATTGAAGGGATGATAGACATACACAGAAATCAAGAGTGGGATTAAAAATGAGCAACAAATGTATAAACAACAACAAAGTTGATAAACTGATGAAAGAATTCAGTGTTTCAGTAGCAAAGAAATTCTTGCTAACGTCCAACACAAGAACTAACACTGAAGAATGCTGAATAACACTGAACCAGGTCTGAGAAATAAAACAGGATATGCAAACCTGAATACTCATATAAAACAAGAAATGGGGAAAATCAGCCCAAACAAGTAAAAAAAGAACTACAGATGAAAGTATGTGAAAGACATATGAAAGACAGAACTACAGATGCAAGGGCTAGGCAAGAAGGCTGACAACAAAGTTTAGGAAATAAATTTACCTGTCAATCTTGTTTCCAAAAAGAAAACAAAAAGAAATATCAAGTTTTCTAGCTTAGCAAGGAATCTAGACTATGCTGAAATGTGGAAGTTGAAACTTTGAACAAAAGTCCAAGTCTATGATTCATACTGGATCTGTAAGTGAATGACAAGCTCCTAAACCACTTGAAGCCCTTTTATTACTTCTTGACACAGCCTGAGCCCAGAGTCTGAGTTGAGTAGACCCAACAAGTGTGACTGAGATGGTTACAGGTGTGGAAATTACTATAGTCTTACAAATTAGTAGAACAGTGAACCTCTGCTTCCATCCAAGAACAAAAGTATGAGTTTAAGAGAAAAAATGCAAATTTTCAGCTCTGTTTAATTTTAAGAAATCAGAGTCTGTAGATAGAGCCCAATATGGAATTTTTCACTCACCCTCAACAGGGCTCTGATGCATATGATTGAGAAATATTTCAATAGAGTATGTAGCAGTATAGTAATGCAAATAAGGCCATATGTGGCAAAAGAAAGTCATTAGAAGCAGCTTTAAAATAGATGTTTCCAAAAGACTGGGCACAACAGCATGCAGAGGAAGAAAACCCAGTTGAGATAATATGAAAGAATAATTAATAATCATACTCATGGATGGACGAAGTTAGGAAATTATATTTAAGGGCAAAGTTTTATAAGTGTTGAGAATCACGCTACTGTGCATATAGTATTCATATTTTGATTCTAATAATGAGAGGAATTACAAGTGCCAACTCTCAATATGCATCTGAAAATCTTCTGTGCTTGTTTTTATTTGATCTTTTTTTTTTTCTTGAGACTCCTCCTAAAGAAGAGCCATAGGGGCAGGGCACAGGGGACAGCATGATGATTCAGGGGTACAGGTTTCATTATGCAAGTATAATGACTTGAATTTGATCCCAAAAAGTCATGAAGCAAATCAAGTCCCCAAATCTGTCCTCTAACAATCACATGCACTCCTGTGCACATACATGCATGCACTCACACACTAATAATACATCTTACTCTTCAAAAAGAAATAGAATTTGTTGCCAATACATGTGACACACCCCTCTCAAAGGGAAACAAGCTGGAGAAAACAAACATCTTGGTCTAAGACTATCCATCTGACAAGTATATCTCAAATTTTGTTTTAAATACGAATACAAATGTCAGCCCAAACTACTTGTAGGTTTTTATTTATACTCATTAATTCAGCAAACATGCACTAGACATTCACTCAGATGCGAAAGCCATGAAAATGAATCAAATATAATCCCTTTCAAATATTTGCAGTGCCGTTGCATTGTGGAGAACAGAAAAGAAAAGAAATGAACAGCTGGCATTGTTTTATCAGAGGTTTGCTCATGGAGTTGTGGGACCAAGGTTCTTCAGAAGGCAACAGAGAACTCTTCTCAAAATAGAAGAGTTCTTAGTTTGACTCTGAGAAACAATAGAGAGAATAACCTTGCAGAGAAAATGATGTAAGCAGAAAAGTATGGAGGCTGAAATGCCTTTCAGGAAAATTCTAGAGGCTTGAAATGACTAGGGGAAAGACTTGGGACTCAGATTATTAAGTACAAAATGTCTCATTTAAGTCATTATTGACAAACGGGTAGCACAAGTAAGCGAGGACAACCAGAAGCAGAAGTTTACTTCCAGCAGGACCACTCTGACCGTCATATGTAAAGAATTTGAGGAGAGAGTCAAAAATGAGGTAGGCAAGATCACTAGGCAAGTATGGCCCTAAATGAGGTGATAAGCTTACACATCAGAGCTTGAAAATGCAGAAATTGTGTGAAGCTCTAAGGGATAGCAAGGCTTGTGGTGTAACAAAATTGAGATATATCAATATACCTGGATCAAATGTAGGATGGGTTCTCACAATTTAATAATAATATCAGCAAGAGTTGATGATCAATTTCGTTATTGTTACAAATTAGAGATAGTTTGAAGGAGCATTTACTCAACAAAGGGATTTGGGTCATAAATGCAGAGTTGGCAATTGGTTCAGATTTCCTTGCTCATGTTGCAGTCCTTCCAACTGTTCAGAGGTGAATTCTTCTTCTAGAGATGTCCAACACCAACTAGAGTGTAGAAGGGAGTTTAATATATATATAAATTGAGAGTTTAAATGTTCTATAAGGCATGGAAGGATTTGTAATAGAATATCCATCAGCAGTTTTTCCTGAGTGTTAACATTCCAGGTGACTTTTAAAATTCTCTTTAATCAAAACTTTGCATAATAAATATGACTTCCATCGGTAATAATATAAATTAAAACTGCTTAGAATAATAAAATCAAAATTACTTAAAATATCATTGCAATGTCAGACAAAAAAGTCTTAGAAGAAAGCCTACTACTGTCACTTTCCTAAAGCAGCATCATCCATAACTGCCTTTTAAATTTGTATCTTTACATCCACAGATAAGTTGAGGTTTCAACTTTATCAAAGAAACTTATTTTTGCAGCATATGGAGACCATTACAGAAAGCCACAACTGATCAAAACACAGAAAACAACTGACCATAGGGCACCCAGTCCCAATTTATATATCTACAACACAACTCCCACATTCAAGGCTCCAGAAACAATAAGGATAAGGGAGCAGAGATTATAAGAGCCAAAGAATCAGAATAGTATCTTTGAGATACAATACAAAAGCTACACACATAAAATTGCCATAAAATAGCTACCTAATCGAGCCCTGAACAATAACAACACCAGTTGATATGCCAGTGTGGATAGGGAAAATCTCATAGGGCCATATTCCTAGGAAAATAGCTAAAGAACTAAGACAACTAAGGAATGTTGAGAGCATGATGAAAGAAATCATATTACTCAAGGATGAGACCTCTAATCCTATACCTAGTTATCATCCCTGAAATCAGATACATATAGTCAACATTAAAAAAACTCAGCAGGTTGTAAGGTTGCATTTATGTGTTTAATCATATGTGTGTGTGCGCAAAACAACAACAACAACAAAAATATAATTAATAAAAGGAGGCCATGAATTTGACAGGAAGAGAGGAAGCTGAAGGAAGTCTTGGGAAGGTCGGATAGAGGAAAGAAATGACACAATTTTCATTTTAATTAAAAATAAAATTTGAAAATTTACCCAACAGTTAACTTGGATGGCTTTGTTATTAAATTGTAGGAGTTCTTTATATGTTCTGCATAAATAACATATATAAAAGTCTGATATGTGTTTTGTAAAATGTGAGATGTCTTTTTTCTCTGAACGGTGGTCTTTGATGTGCAAAGTACTGTATTTTAATAATTAAATATATTTATTTATATTTTGATTTCATACTTTAGTGTCATATTTGATAAATAATTGCCTTAAAGTTAAGTATAGAAGTATTATAGGACTTAGAAATGCCAGTAATGGGTATATAGCCAAAAGAATTTAAGACAGAAAGTAGTGCAGGTATTTGCACACAAATGTTCATAGCAGTACTACTTAAAGTAGCCAAAAGAACAATATCCAAGAGGTAAGGGGGCACAAATTAATGAACAGATGAACAGATTGTGTTGGATACATACAATAAAATATTACTCAACCATAAAGAAAAATGGAGTTCTGATATATGTTACAGTATAGATGAACAGTGAAAACATTATGTCAAGTAAAACAAGTAAGGTAAAAAGGAACAAATACTGTAGGAGCATACCCAGAAAACATTTAAAGCAGGTAAATTTCTAGAAGCAGAAAGTAGAGTGAAGGCTAACAAAACCGAGAAGGGTATGGCGGATTGTTATCATTCTATTTGACAGCACAAACCTGGGAGAGTGGAACTGAAAAATGAGGCAAACTAAAGTCTCCTGCTAAAGCCAACTCTATTCAGCACATCAGACAATTTATATTCTGAGGACATTCCAAGGACTAAGCAAGGTCATGTGAGCAAAGTTCACTTGAGTTCATATTGACTACAGTCACAAAAACAAGGTCACAGGTGTAGCCTCGAGGGCAAGGTCACATTAGTTCAAGCTGGATACAGTCAGGAGGACAATTGGTGCTTAGAAATATTATCTAAAAAATAATGGGTAAAATGATAGGTAATCTGGAGCACAACTTACTCCTATTTACTACACATGGGAGGGTCACACACGCACAGTCCAAGAATAACATATGTTGTGAAGGAACAGAGATGGCAATACTTTTGTTTCTTTGGAGTTTTCTTACAAGCTCTCAAAAATTTTCCTCACAAAGTTTCATTCATGGACTGTGCGCCAACAGGGGATATGAAACTAATAATAGTTACAAAGTTTCTTTTGAACCTTACAAAACTATTTTGGAAATAGTGGTGATGGCTATGTAACAACTATGGTTGTTATTACTTCCTCAAATCTTTACATTTAAAATGACTTGATTTTAATAATGGCACATTTATATTGTGCGTGTTTTATCACAAGTTAAAAATTCAACAAATAATTGCAACTAGAAAGATGGCAAAGGACGTGTATAGAATTTTTATCAACAAAGAAAGAAAATAAGCACATAAATTTTGTTCAGTTTTATTATCCATTAGAGAAATGCAAATTGTAACCACAGTGAGCTATCACTATATTCCTATAAAACTGGCAGTTTTTATAGCAAAATACCTAATTCTAATGAGGATATAAAACAACCATATTTCTAGCACATTGCTGATAGAAATAGAAAGTGGGATGGTCATTGTGGTGAATAGTTTGACAACTTCTTATAAAATTAAAGTCAAGCTGAGGATATAGCTCAATTGGAAGAAAGTCTGAATAGTACACAAGAATCTCTGTGTTCAACCCACAGGTCTGAATAAACCTGTACCTGACACTCATGAGACAGAGGTACTCAATCAGGATTGTTCTTAACGATGTATCAAGTTTGAGGCCAGCTTGGACTATACAACCCTGACAGAAATGAAGCAAAACTAAGTTTAATGTAAGTAACACAGCTATGAAAATTATACCTACTTAAAATTGGCCCATGAATTTTCATGATCTTTTTTCCAAAATAACAAAAGCAGGAAATAATCCAATGTCACTCAGTGGCTGAATGATTAAATAATCTGTACAATGAAATGTTACTCAACATATAATATGCATAACATATCAGTACATGCAGTACTTTAGGTGGATCCAAGTAAGTAGTAGTATGCTAAATTAGCATACTATAAAAAGCACACAGACTATATTATTCTGATTGTTTAAAATTCTAAAAATGATAAATTAGAGATATACAATACAGTTCAGTCGTTTCCAAGGCATATAAATATAAGGAAATATCATGAGGGAGCTACTTTGCTTCGTAAGGGAACAATTCTTGATTGTACTGGTAGTAACATGAATTTGCACATGGAATGAAACTCCACAGAAGTATGTGTATACACAAATATTTCTCAAAATGCTAAAAACTGGATAAGATATATAATCTGATTAAACCATCACATCAGCGTTAGTGTTTGAGTTTGATGTGGCACTATAGCTGTGTAATATGTGACTACTAGAAAAATATACATGACTCTACTACTTTGTGATATTCTGTAAATGCAAGATGAATTCAATTTTTTTTAAGTTTTGAAACATCTGTAAATTGGGACATGAATGCCATGAGCTTATTTTATCTTGCTTCTTTATCAAATGGGAAATTTCTTATAGTATAGTTTTAAACTAATGCAGTTCAATGGTGACCACAATACCAAATTTGCTGTTCTCATAGAACAGCAAATAGTGTTTTAAAAGTTAAAAATTAGTAGATAAGAAAATAAGAATGTGACAGGAATCAATTAAAAATATCTAAATACAAACAAAACTAAATATATATGGGTGCGTAACAAAGAAAGAATACACATACATACATATCACCAATTCTCATTTCTCAAATTGTCCTTGCAAAAAAAAGCCCTTATGGCTACGGTTCTATTTCTGTGAATAGAAACACAGTATATATGTCACTCTTCCTAGAAGAGGGTGAGTAGTGATGAATATGCATTTTTGTTTTAAAAACGGAAACTTGAAGTTGTAAAATGAACTAGAAATTGAAGTGGGTGGCAAAGGAGGAGTAGAGGGCTTTGCAGTGAAGCTGGGGACAAGTTGAAATAAGGAAGCTGCAATAAGGAAGGTACAGAGTTCATTTAACTTTTGTAAAGGGGAACTATCATAATGAAGAAAACTCAAGTAGTTAAATAGTTCAACAGCACATTCTCAGAAGTTTCACCACACCCCCTTATCCTCTACAGACATGTAAAATGTAGGCTGCAGTGGCTTATGTTGCCTGGATCTCTGTAGCTGAAGCTGATGCATCTTGGGAACAGAAACAATGTGGAAGTGCAAACTAGGCCTCCAGAGACCTGGGAAAGAAAAGGAGGGACACTGAGCTGGGTCATCCTGGCTGAGGGGAAATGAGGACTCAAAAGACAATGGAGGAAAGTACAAAAGCAGGAGTTTTGTCTTTGAAATGCAGGTGGAACCATAACATAGGGATGCATTTGGTACTCTAAGAATTGCTGTCAACAGCTACAATGTAGTTAAAATGGAAAACAACAGCAAACTGAGCAATTAGAAAGCTAGAGGTCCTCCTAGTGTTTTATTCTTAGATTATGTAGATTGTGGACATGAGTATGAGAATTAAAAACTGTAGATTTCATTCTGAAACGTGGAATAATTAAGGCAATTGTTTTATAATGTCTAATATCAATCCTGGAGCAATGTTTGACAGATTGCATATGCTAAAAGAAAGGCAAGGGACTAGAAGGGGAGGGTAGAAAGGGCCAGGGAAAAGAGGGGGAAAACGGAAACAAGTTCCAACTCAGAACAATTCCTTTCCTATCCATTGCATGTATGTAGTATACTTGGCCCCTCTCCCACATCCAAGAAAGAATAGAGGAGTGTAGTGTAGATGAGTCATTGTAGAAGGCCATGCCCAACAGATATTGCAAGTCTCCTCTGTGGATGCTCTGGGATGGAGCCCTACTACCAACTGTAAAAACATGGGTCTCAGAAGAAAATAGTACAGTAGTTTTTGGCTTCAATCTCCACAATACTGTCTAAATCAGTTCTATTCTAATGGTCTAAATAGATAGGGAAAGCATTCTATAAGTGATAATGCTTGAACCAAATTTTAAAACTTAAGCAATATGGACTAAAAGGGCCAATTTTCCCAGGCATTTATGCTTTAGTCAGCTGTAACCAAAAAGCCATAGAATGACAAGGACCATAATGGCCACCTAGATGATATTCCTTTCAGTAGATTCTACTCCTCAGGGAATACCCATAGTTTTAATATTCTTGTGTCCAAAAGGCCCTGCTGAGCTAGCATGACCTCTTTATCAGTCTTAAAGCAGAGTTAGCCTTCTTTACTTTCTGGGTACATTTGTGTGCCTGTGGGTAGATCTGTGTATAATGAAGTAAAAGAAAATTCTGGGAGCTAGTCTTTTTCTTTTTCTTTTTTTTTCCTTTCTAGTATACACAGACTCAAAGCTCTTTGGATCTGCAGCTGCAGGAATCATTTCCATTTTCAATATGGGCCTGCCATCTGTTGGAAGACTAGCTTCGGAGCATCACCTTCTCTCCATTACTATTTTCTACCACATAGGTATGCTCTCAGCAGTCTCACAGCATCATGTACAATAATAGCTGCTATTTACTGGGTGCTGACTCTGAGTACTTACATGCATGTATGATTATCCCATTATATAGATGAAGAAATTCAAGGCTCTGGGATATTAAATGATTCAACAAGATGAACTGGGGTTTGAAATGAGGTGAAGTCTTCCTGTATTGAATAGCAAGGTCCTTTTCTGTCCCTACTGTTTTGCGGTCATGCTGTGAGGTAATATTTGACTCTGATGTATGGTTAAGTCAGTTCTAGCCAGGCATGTTATGCTTATGTCACTTCAGCTAACTACAGCCACATGCACAAAAATTGCTTAGGAATCTACTATCCTTGAGCTGGGCTCACATCCAGCTCTGCCCTGTACCAGGGGAGCAGTGTTTCTATTAAATTAATGTGCTCCTATATGAGCACATCATTCTAGTCATCTGAGAATAGAAAAAGCCTTCTCAAGAACTTGTTATTCATCTTAAGCCACTCTAATCCCCTCTGGTTTGATGCAAATTCATTTCATTAATAATTAACAGTACTGGCAGTGCTTTCCGTCAGTCCCTGTTATTGGTCTGTATTCCAGTTTGCTGAACCTCAGAGAAATCAGGGTCAAATCAAAGGAGAAAAGAAAACAGGAGAGGCAGCATTTGGCACTTTTCCACCCACCTCAACCCCTTTGCAGAAAGCAAGATAACTATTGAAGCAATAAATATTGACATTATCTGTGAGGCAGTGTGGATGATCCCTGTAGTTCTTAAATATTACATCTTTAATGATCTCATTCAAGCTTTGACAGTGTGACTTTAAACTTTCATTTTTCATAGATACTACAGACCTGTGGTTCTTAGGCTTGGCTATGAATCAGAGTCACCTCTAGGACTCAAAATATACTTTCAATATATAAATTTAGCAAATTAAATTTACTACAGCTGAAAAGTGATGTGCCTTTTGACTTAACAGTTTCATTTTGAGGCATATTACCAATAAAGAAAGACATATATGTATAACAACTTATGTACCAGGGTGTTCACAGTAGCATATAGTAGTCCCTAACTGGAAGCTACAAAATGATCAATAATAAAATTGAAAGTATATTTTTACACAATAGAATAACATTCAGGGCATAAATGGATGGCAGTCAACTATACACAATAATAGACAAGACTCTCAACATGGTAAATACTGAGGCTAAAACCTAAACTCATGTGTATAAAAGTCAAGATAAAAGCCTGACTTGACATACTTGGTCATGGTACCTAAACAAAGAACAAAAACAAAGCTAATTTACAGCATTAGGGTAGTTGAGACAGTGATTAGTATTGGAGGTTAGTGATTAGAAGGGACTTTAGGGTGTATATACTATCTTTCAATAAAAGGTCAAAATCTATAACTTTCAGAAACCTCTATGAAACAGGAAGGGCCTGCTTGTTGGAGGTTTCTTGTCTTCCCACCAGGTCCCACAGCTGTTTAGCCCCAAAGAAAATCACACAGAGAGTCTACATTAGATATAAATGGATTGGCCCATTAACTAAGGCTTCTTGTTAACTCTTATAAATTATATAGCCCATTATTCTTATCTATGTTAGCCACATAGCTCAGTACCTTTTTCAGAGGGGCAGGTCACATCCTGCTTCTTTGATGATCTGGGCAGGACTGGGGAGGAATGTGTTTCCTCCTTCCCAGCATTCTCTTGTTCTCATTTCCCCACCTTTACTTCCTGTCTGGTTGTCCCACCTATACTTCCTGCATGGCCAATCAGTGTTTATTTAAAAACATGATTGACAGAATACAGACAATTCTCTCGCACCACTTCCTCCTCTTTAAAAAACAAAAAACAAAACAAAAAACAAAACAAAACAAAAAAAACAAAGGAAAATATCATTAGTCCATTTTTTGGGAATGTGGGCATAGTATTCCAGGCTACTTCCTGCTGGTTGGGGGCATTGATAATCTCATGGGGACCTAAAGAAAATTTTGAATTATGATCAAGTCCTGACTGGAGTATTCTGTGAGTCTTGATCATCTGTTCTGGATATAGAACTCAGAAATCGGGGCCATTTGCTCCTACCAGAGATTTCTCAGGTGGTCTTCCTTGATCAAAACCGATTTTCTTTACTCAGAATGAATCCACAGCCTCTTACTTTCTGTGGAAACAAAAGCAAATCCTCTTCTCCAAAGTAACATATCTTTTGACTTCAAATTTGAAGTCAAGGTATGTTCTGTCCTGGCGACAGAGCAAGCAAGATGTAACTGTCTCACTGAAAAAGGTACCAAGCCACATGACTAACATAGACAAGAATAATGGGCTAATATACATTATATGAGTTAATAAGAAGCCTGAGCTAATGGGCCAATAAGCTTATACTTAATGTAGATGTCTGTGTGATTTTTGGGGGGACTTAATGCCTGTGGGAACCAGGCAGGACAGAAAACTCAAACAACAAGTAAAAAACAATGACATCTTGAAATTTGAAGGCAAATGGATGCAACTAGAAAAAAAACATCATCCTGAATGAGTTAACCCAGACCCAGAAAAACAGACATGGTATGTACTCACTCATAAATGAATACTAGCTATAAAATAATATTCAGGCTACAATCCATGGCCCCAGAGAGGCTAGGTAACTAAAGAGATATATGGATTTCTCTTGGAAAGGGAAATAGAAGAGATCTCCTTGCTAAACTGGGGGGTAGGGTGGGAGTAGGGTGTAAGAACATGAGGGATCACATTGGGAAGTTTGGGGGCAGGATGGATTAGGAGAATAATAAAATAGTTATCTAGATGGGGGTGTTTTGGGGTTAGGGAGAAACCTTGTGCCAGAGAAACTCCCAGGAATTCACAAAGATGATCCCAGCTAAGACTCCTAGCAATAGTAGAGAGGGTGCTTGAACTGTCCTTTTCCTATAATGAGATTAGTGACTACCTGTAGCATGATTTCTAATTGGTCTTAATAATAAAAAGCCTGTGTCAGATATTAGGAGGTGAAAGCTGATAGATCAGAGAAGCAAAACAGACAGCCTCTCCGAATGCTCAAACTGAATAGTCAAGATCCTGTCTCTCTGATTCCTCAGGCTGAATCCTGAACTCCTGTCTCCTCCCGCCTTATATTCCTCCCTCTGCCCATCCATATCACTTCCAGTCTCCACATTCCTAGTGGTAGGATTAAAGGTATGTGCCACTACTGCCTGGCCTCTATGATTAATTAGTATGGCTACCTCCATACTCTGATCTACAGGTAAGTTTTGCTAAAGCACAAACATAATATAACTACCCCATTTGACATCATAGAGCCTTCTTCATTCAGTAACTGATGGAAGCAGATCCAGAGATCCACAGCCAAGCACTGCGCTGAGCTCCTGGAGTCCAGTTGAAGAAAGAGAGGACGGATTAAATGAGCAAGGAGGGGGGCTCAATTTCATGACAGGAGAACCCACAGAGACAGGTGACCTGTACTTGTTGGAGCTCACAAACTCTGGACCTACAGCTATGGAGCCTGCATGAGATCGACCTAGGCCTTCTACATGTGGGTGACTTAGTTGTGTAGCTTGGTCTTTTTGTGGGGCTCCTAGAAATGGGATTAGGAATTTAAGCTATTTCTGATTTATTCTTTTTGTTTTCTTTATTTGATCATCAAGGGTTTTTAGCAGAAGTTGCTCCTTCCTCAGCATTCAAACAATTCAAAGAGAGCATAATAACATACAGTATCAAGATTCTCTGTGTATTTTTCATCTTTATGTGGCTTTATTTTAAACTCTATTTCTTTTATTTTTAATTTTTGGCTTTTTGAGACAGGGTTTTTGGGTATCTTTGTCCTGGAACTCACTCTGTAGGTCAGGCTGTTCTTGAACTCACAGGGATACACCTGCCTCTTCCTCTCCAGTGCTGGGATTAAAAGTATGTGCTATCACACCTTCAACTCACAAAGATCTGTCTGTCTGTGCCTCCCAGGCATTGGGATTAAAGGTGTGTGCTACCACACCTTGAAGTCACAGAGGTCAGTCTATGTCTGTCTCCCAAGTGTTGGGATTAAAGGTGTATACCACTACACCCAACTACTCTCTTTCTTTTTTATCTTAAGGACTTTAATCTTTAGCCTGCATATATTTTTAACACACTGTAAACCATTTAGAGATTTTCTTCATCTTTGAATCTCTCTTTGCTGTATATCTCTCTTTTTCTGACTGTATGAGTCTTTAATTTACCAAGAAATATGGGTAGGATTAAAGTGGTAACTTTGAAGCTGAATCCAGCCCATTCCTTATATTTCCAGCCTCATGGCAGAGGTATAGGCCAGAGCCATGTTTATTGCCACAACTCTACAGCAGTTCAAGGTCCCTGCCAGCAAGCAAGCTGCAGCAGTGTGCTCACAAACTACATTCAAATGCTCTGTTGTTGGACCACCTGCCTGAAAGAGTCAGAGTTTGCCCTGGCAGGATGGCCCAGAAAGTCAGCATTTTAAAACAGCATGGCTTTTTTCCATGCTTTGGCTGAAAACCAAAAGGTCAGCTTTTCATCAACACCTTTTAAGTGTTTTGTTGCAGAACCTCTTAAACAGCTGTAGGGTTTTGCAGTTAAAGCTGAGTCAGGAAGCCTCTCTTAAATGAGAGCACTTGCTTGCCTATAGCAAGCAGATCCAAGCTGAGAAAATGCTGCTATCAATAAGCCATGCTTAACTCTATTCTTTTCTGTGTAGGATTACTTCCCAAGCTCTGTCAGACTTTATGTGAATCCAGTCGTCCACATATTGGGCACTACCTCTACACATATCCTCATGTTACCTTAAGTTCCCATATCCCATAGCTATGAGCAATTTCCCAATTATCTCTAGCTTTTACCAGTCTTCCAGGGTTTACAATAGACTTTGATGGTAATGCCATCTAAATCTGTTGGCATCTGCATGATATTAAAATTAGTCATTGAAAAAGTCCAATCAATTTATTGAACAGAGGTATAAATTGACTGATGTAGGAGGTCCTTCTGTCTATGTGCTGCTTTCATTGGTTAATGGATAAAGAAACTGCCCTGAATTGTTGATAGGGAAGAACTTAGGTAGATGGGCAAGAGAGAACTGAATTCTGTGAGGAAGAAAGCAGAGTCAGATAGATGCCATGGATCCACCACTAGAGTAAGATATGCTGCTGAAACTTAGCTGGTAAGCCACTGCCATGTGACAATACACAAGTTAATAGAAATGGGTTAAACTAAGATGTTAGAGTTAGCCAATAAGAAGTTAGAGCTAATGGGCTAAGCAGTGTTTTAATCAATATAGTTTCTGTGTGGTTATTTCAGTGCTATGCTAGCCAGGTGGCCGGGATGAACAGGCGGCCTCCCGCTGTAACAATTGACAGTACTGTAAGCTCATTTCTGACTTTGAATAAGGAGCTAAGGAAGGCTGTACAGAACATTTTTTTCTATAAGGCATAATAAATAAGTACAGTGTCACTGTGTTTTATAATAACAAAATAATCAAAGTAATACATATAAGACAATGTGGTAAGTGGTTTACATAAATTCATTCATTTAATCCTGATGGCAATTATTTCAGGTGTGTGCTATTCTCTTTATTTCAAAGAAATTGAAGGACAAATAGGTAAAAGAACATATAAACATTTACAATGAGTAAATTCTAGAACTGGGATCTAGCTTTATGGTTTGTGTTCTTCACTGTATTCCTACAGATTATATTTTGCTTACTAAAATTCTGATATTTTAGTGATGTTTAATATATTTAGAGGAAGTGGTACACTATGCCCACTTGAGTATTGGCATGTGTGCTAAACATCACTTGTGAAATTACCAAACTCAATAATACAAATTTCACATAATCATTCTCCTATTAGAAGAAATACTCAAGTCAAACATGGCATGTGGGGTTTAGGAACTCCAGCCTCAAGGATGTTTCTTTAGCGTTCATTCATTTGCATGCTTTGAGGAGACACTGTACTGATACAATGGACCTGATAGTGAGTTCAGGTAAGGACAAGATACAAGGCCCCGAAGACTTTCTCATCTAATAGGCAGATACTGGGCAATTAAAAAAGGAAAATATGCAGCTATGCTATACACATGATCATGTGTACATGAAAGTATATGAAAACGGTGCTTTCTAGTTAAGTTCTAGTTAAGTTAAAATCTGAAGGAAGAGGAAACAGCAAAGGCAAAGGCAGGTAGGGCTGTAGAAAGAGTTCCGTGTACTTTTCTAAACAGACGCCAGTAAGAATAAACAAATGCTGTAATAGACAAATCAGAAAAAACACAGTGGAACCTCAAATCTTATCTTTCCTTGTGTTAAATTACTTAAATTATCATATTTTAAGAATTAACCCAGAAACTCTTGTGTTAAACTCTTTGGTCTCAAAAGCTTGAGATTCAGTAAATACAAAAAAAGAAAACACCCTGAAAAATAGAAATTTGAAATAATACTTTCATGTCAGCATATATTTAATAATTCAATAAATCAAAGCGAAAAGAAAGTAATATTGTATCTATTTTTCTAGAAAAAACTTACAACAATAAAAACAAACAGGAGGAAATCTAAGATGGCAAAATCAACAGTAGTCCAATATATCCCTGCAACACTGTAAACTAGACTTTCTCTCATTGATAAAGTTAACTTTACTAGAAAAGTATGGGTACTCTATTGGGCTAAAATACCATGCACTATCTGTGTAATGTGGTTAACTACAAGTATTCAAGCTTCCTAGCAGTTTCAAAATAAACCAAAATGAGTGGTTACTCCCAAAATTTCAGCGCCACCTGTACCCAGCACATTTGTAAGCAGGACAAAGTGTAGAAGGTTTTGGGGCTGGGTTGGCGTCCAAGGTCCTGCACTGGAAGTCTTACCTGGTTACAGAAGACGGCCAGTTCAGGTTCTATATATTCCATCACTAGTAGGAGTCATAGGTAGAGTCACCCTCAGAGATTCCTGAGAGTTTTCATTGCAGTAGGTTTCTAGCTTGTCTGAGTGATACCCCCAGATTTCAGTTGTCTCTCTCAGTACTCTCCCCCTACCTAATCCATCTTATTCCCATCCCCTCCATCCATGCAGACTCCTAACAGTGGGAGCAGAGGCTCTCTCCAACTGTTACCTGTTTTTAGGACCGTTCCCTCCTATTGTGTTTTCTCATCCAACCTTAATAGGAGAGGAGGTACCTAGTTTCACTGTAACTTCATACACTATGGCTGGTTGATATTCATGGGAGTCTTGCCTTTTTCTAAAGAGAAATGGAAGATGAGTGGGTTGCAGAGGAAGAGGAGAGGTTGGGGTAAGAGAGGAGGTCTGAGGTAGGGACTGGGAGAAGAGGAGGAATGCGAAAGTGCAGTTGGGATGCAAAAATGAATAAATAAATAAACAAAATCATCAAGATGCAGAAAAATAACTGGTACTTGCTATTTAAACTAGCCTATCAGCACCTGCTCCACACACAGTCACCATCCAAACTGTTCTTCACATTTTAAGATCAGCCAAATGAAATCATTCAAAGAACTCAAGAAACTGGTCATCAAAGACCAAAGACCAATAAAAAAAATCAATAAAAAGTGGGATACAAAACTAAACAGAGAACTCTCAGCAGATGAACCTAAAATAGCTGAAGGATGCTTAAGAAAATGTTCTAACATCCTTAGTCATCAAACAAATGCAAATCAAAACAACTCTGGGATTCCATCTTATACCTGTCAGAAGGGCCAAGATCAGAAACACTGATGGCAGCTTATGCTGATGAGGATGTGGGTTAAAGGGAACATTCCTCCATTGTTGGTGGGAGTGTAAATTGGTATAGCCATTTGGAAATCAACATGACTATTTCTCAGAAAATTAGGAAACAACCTACCTCAAGGCCTAGCAATACCACTTTTGGGTATATACCCACAAGGACATGTGCTCAACTATGTTCATAGCAGCATTACTTGTAATAGTTCAGAACCTGGAAACTACCTAAATGCCCCTCAACCAAAGAATAGTTAAAGAAAATGTGGTGTATTTACACAATGGAGTACTACACAGCAGAAAAAAATTGTGACATCTTTAAATTTGCAGGAAAATGGATGGATCTAGAAAACATCATATAGAGTAAGGCAACCTATTAGCGGGGTTTCTGTCCTGCCAAGTTCCTGCAATTGTTAAGTCCCAAAGAAATCAACCAGAGGTCTATATTACTTATAAACTGATTGGACTAGTATCTCAGGCTTCTTATTAACTTTTAAAACTTATAGGAGACCATTATTCTTATCTGTGTTAGCCACATGGCTCAGTACCTTTTACAGCAAGACAGTCATATCTTGCTTGCTTCTTTTGTGACTGGGTCAGGACTGCAGACCAAGCTTTCCTCTTCCCAGAATTATCCTGTTCTCCTTGACCTGCCTCTACTTCCTGTCTGGCTGTCCTGCCTATACTTCCTGCCTGGCTACTGACTAATCAGCATTTATTTAAAATATAATTGACAGAATACAGACAATCGTCCCACACCAGCAACCCAGACCCAGAAAGACAAATATCATATGTACTCATTCATAAGTGACTTTTAGACATAAAACAAAGAAAAATCATCCTACAATTCACAGCCCCAGAGAACCTAGACAACAAAGAAAACCCTAAGAGAGACATACATGGATCTAATCTAAATGGAAATTAGAAAAAAACAAGATCTCCTAAATAAATTGAGAGCATAGGCATCATGGGAGAGGGTAGAAATAGAGGGGGGAGGAAGGGAGGGAATGGAAGAAAAATATATAGCTCAATAAATACAATAAAAATAAAGTGTCCATTTCTTTCACATTTTCCAATTTTGTGGTTTACAGGCTTTTGTAGTAAGATCTAATGAGTCTCTGAATTTCCTCTGTGTCTGTGGTTATGTCCCCTTTTCATTTCTAATCTTGTTAATTTGCGGGTTCTCTCTCTGCCATTTGATTAGTTTGGCTAGGGGCATGTCAATCTTGTTAATTTTCTCCAGGAACCAGCTTTTTGTTTCATTGATTCTTTGGATTGTTTTCTGTGTTTCTATTTTGTTGATTTCAGCCCTTGGTTTGATTGTTTCCAGTATTCTACTCCTCCTGGGTGAATCTGCTTCTTTTTTTCTCTAGAGCTTTCAGGTGTGCTGTTAAGTCTCTAATGTGAGCTTTCTCCGTTTTCTTTATGTGGGCACTTAGTGCTATGAACTTTCCTCTTAGCACTGCTTTCATAGTGTCCCATAGGTTTGGGTATGATGTGTCTTTGTTTTCATTGAAATCAAAGAAGACTTTAATTTCTTTCTTTATTACTTCCTTGATCCAGGGGTGGTTCACTAGTTGATTGTTCAGTTTTCATGAGTTTGTAGGCTTTCTGGGGTTAGAATTGTTGTTGAATTCTAGCTTTATTCCATGGTGATCCGATAGTACACAAGTGGTTACTACAATTTCTTTGTATCTATGGATGTTTGCTTTGTGAGCCTATAATTCGTGATCCTAGAGAAGCTAAATAAGAAGGTGAACCTAAAGAAAAACATATAGTTATCCTCCTGAATATTGGAAGTTGACAAAATTGCCAGGCAGGGGTTGGAACCATGGGGATTGGGGTGAGGTGGGAATAAGGGGAGATGGGGGGAGAGAAGGGAGAAGGGGAGGATGGGGAGAGTTTGAGGAAATGGGATGGCTGGGATGAATGAGGGGTGGATGTGGGAGCAGGGAAGTATATATCTTAATTAAGGGAGCCATTTTAGGGTTGGCAAGAGACTTGGACTATAGAGGGATTCCCAGGTGTCCAAGAAGATATCCCCAGCTTGCTCCTTGGGCAGCAGAGGAAAGGGTGCCTGAATGGGCCTTGTCCTATAGCCACACTGATGAATATCTTGCATATCACCATAGAACCTTCATCTGGTGATGGATGGAGATAGAGACAGAGACCCACATTGGAGCACTGAACTGAGCTCCCAAGGTCCTAATGAGGAGCAGAAGGAGGGAGAACATGAACAAGGAAGTCAGGACCGCGAGAGGTGTACTCGCCCACTGAGACGGTGGGACAGATCTAATGGGAGATGACCAAGGCCAGTTGGAATGGGACTGATGAAGCATGTGATCAAACCAGACTCTCTGAATGTGGCTGATGGTGGAGGCTGACTGAGAAGCCAAGGACAAAGGCGCTGGGCTTTGATTCTACTGCATGGACGGGCTTTGTGGGAGCCTTGTCTGTTTGGATGCTCACCTTCCTGGACCTGTGGGGAGCGGAGAGGACCATCGACTTTCCATAGGTTAGGGAACCCTGACTGCTTTTTGGCCTGGAGAAGGAGTGGGAGGGAGAGTGGGGGAAGGGGAGGGGAGGAAAGGAGGAAGAGAGGAGGAGGTGGAAATTATTAATAAAAAATAAAATAAAAAAACATTAATTTGACAGACAAAATTCAATAAATAAATAAATAGATGGATAAATAAATAAATAAATAAATAAATAAATAAATAAATAAATAAATAAGAATGAGTCTTAGTAGCCCAGCTAGCTTAAATTCATTTAGTGTTAATGTTGGGAGATATGTTCACAGGTATTGGAGTACATATTAGGTGAAACAAAACTTTGAAAATAGCAAGGTTTGACTAAGATGCATTCGTCAAATAGTTTTGAGGTGAAAAACCCAAGAAGACAATCTAAGTTTTAGAAAGGAACATAACTAAGTGAAGGACTCATTAGCATTAGGTATAAAAATCAAAGCAGCCCAGTTATCATTAGCTGACATGCCTTTCTTGTTAGGATGGAATGATGATTAATTCCTTATGCTCATTTCTGCCTTCAGCTTCCTGATACAATAAAAACTCTTGGTGAGTGGTTATACACACTGAGGGTTTAAAATGGAGCTGATTGATTCATTTTCATATATGAAATTTGTGATTTTTCAAAGATTTCTTATAAGATTACCTTCTGAGATAAATAATAAAAATGATTGGCCTTTTCTTTGTTATTATAAAATGCAGTCTGCCAGCAAAGGACTGGCTGAGAAAAATACCTTGCTTACACACATTCTGTTAATCTATAACAAATTGCTTAGATATGAATTATGTGGGCTCTTAGTACAACGTGATTCTCACCTGTATAATATGAAATGTGTAATCATGTAAGGTATATGGAAAAATGCTGTTTTTTAAACTTGTATTAATTGTAATCATTCATTTCAGAAATTAAAAAATGGGGGAAAGAACTAAGTGCTTCATGATCACACTCTCAAAAAGAATCGTTAGTGGCAGCAATGCTGATAAGGAGAAAACTAGCCTGCAGATGTGTTCTCTGGTATCCTTTCTTCTAAGCTCTTAGAAATATATTGTGCACCATACTTCCTTTTGCCCTGCATATGTCCCACAAAACAGCCCTCTTTCCCATTCTTGTACTCAGCATGTTCTACATTATCTCAGGATCTTTGTACATGCTATTCCATTTTCCTAGAATATTCCCCTCCCCCTGTCCTTCACCTATTTGCTCCCCACTGACACATTAGGCTTTGGGCCTTATTTCAAATGAATAATTTATGAGTTCACTGACTATGCCAGTTTTTTTTTCCTATCACAATTTCAGGTGCCTTTACTCCATGACACCTACAATATATGTGATGTAACTATATTCTCTTCATTATTTAATTAATGTTTTTACCATCTCCTTGAACATAAAGACTAAAACTTTGTCTGGTTATGTTGACTTACTCAAAATTTCAGGAATACTTATTGAGTCCTAGCAAGTTTTTCACCAACATCCATAGTACACAAAAGGAGCTTCATGGATCTGCTCAATTCCCATGAATCTTTGGTTAGTATAAGACTATGTTTCCAAAGCACAAGTACATTCTGAAAGTCAATATAATATATCCCTACAAGAAGCAGGGATGAAGGAAAGCAAAACTTGTTGGCAATTTGCTACCCTAGCCAAGCAGCAGAGTTATAATTATCTTGGATATGCAGGATGAAAATAAAGTCCCAAGTCTTACAGTAGGAATGAGAAGAAAGCAAATATTTAGCAGTTTAAATATAGCGTTAATCAAACAATAGATCTATGACTGGTTGTAGTACTTCTTCCATTTAGTTCCAACACATTTGAGAAATGTTTTATTTGAACATGGTTAAAGACCGAGTTCTTGGCCTGGTGGTGGTGACTCACACCTTTAATCTCAGCACTTGGGAGGCAGAGGCAGGCAGATCTCTGTGAGTTCGAGGCCAGCCTGGTCTACAAGAGCTAGTTCTAGGACAGGCTTCAAAAGCTACAGAGAAACCCTGTCTTGAAAAACAAAACAAACAAACAAAAGAGTGAGTTCTTGTTTTAAAGGATAACAAAAGCCAAAGAGGACATCAGTGGGATTCTGGGAGGTCATTCACAGCCAACAATTTACATTTTAGATAACTGTTTGCTTCCCCTTTTTTATAAAATTAAGCATAATTATCTATTACCCTACTTGTCCCATTAGGAACGTAGAAGAATTAATGAGATAATGCTTATTGAGAATGTATGGCCCCATGAAAAAAATTTGTTATTACAATGGTTAAGTGAGAAGTTTCTAGTAATTCATTGGATAACTTCCATAAAAGCAAGGCTTAATACGGGAAAAAAATCTACTTAGAAGGACTTATAAAACAATGAGAGTCTTCTTTTTTATTTGTGTCATTGCATATAAACCATCTTATTTGACCAAGAACAAAGTTTTGGAGCATTATCAGTAAGAAAAAAAAAGTATTCCCTTTTCTTTCCTTTAAAGATCATTTACTTTTTATTGTGTGTAAATGTGAGGGGGTATTTACATACAAGTGGGAGAATGCCCTTTGGGGAAGAAGAGGGCATGGATTCCCTGGAACTAGAGTTATAGGCTGTTCTAAGCAATACAGTGTGGGTTCTGGGAACAGAACTTGACTCCTCTGTAGAAGCAGCAAGTGCTCTTCTTTTTTATTAGTTGTTAATGAGCTCTACATTTTTCTCTGCTCCCCTCCCTGACTCTCCCCACTTTGCTTCAACCCTCCCCCAAGGTACCCATTCTCCCAATTTACTCAGGAGATCTTTTCTTTTTCTACTTCCCATGTAGATTAGATCTACGCAAGTCTCTCTTACTGTCCTCATTGTTGTCTAAGTTCTCTGGGATTGTGGTTTGTAGGCTGGTTTTCTTCACTTTATGTTTAAAAACCACCTATGAGTGAGTACATGTGATAATAGTCTTTCTGTGTCTGGGTTACCTCACTCAAAATGATGTTTTCTAGATCCATTCATTTGCGTGAAAATTTTAAGATGTTGTTACTTTTTCTGTTGTGTAGTACTCCATTGTGTCAATGTACCACACTTTCCTTATCCATTCTTCAGTTGAGGGGCATTTAGGTTGTTTCCAGGTTCTGGCTATGACAAACAAAACTGCTATGAACATAGTTGAGCACATGTCCTTGTGGCACAATTGAGCATCCTTTGGATATGCACCCAAAAGTGTCATTACTAGGTCTTGAGGAAGGTTGTTTCCTTATTTTCTGAGAAATCACCACACTGACATCCAAAGGGATTGTACCAGCTTGCATTCCCACCAGCAATGCAGAAGTGTTCCCTTTTACCCACAACCTCTCCAGCATAAGTTGTCATCAGTGTTTTTGTTCTTGGCCATTCTTACAGGTGTAAGATGGAATCTCAGAGTTTTTTGATTTGCAAAGGACACGGTCAACAACACAAATCGGCAGCCTACAGAATAGGAAAAGATCTTCACTAACCCCACATCAGACAGAGATCTGATCTCCAAAGAACTCAAGAAATTGGTCACCAAAAGAACACATAATCCAAAAAAAAAAATGGTGTACAGACCTAAACAGAGAACTCTCAACAGAGAAATCTAAAATGGCTGAAAGACACTTAAAGAAATGTTCAACATCCTTAGTCATCAGAGAAATGCAGCAAGTACTCTTAACCCCTGAGCTATCTCTCTAATCCCAAAATTAGTATTAAAAGAAACACAGTTTTCTTTCAAACTGTTTTGCCTTTTAGTTACCACCTCCACCTGGTAAGCACTAAGAATATACATGGCATAGGTGGGCTAAATGTTTCTCCCTTTTCTCTGGCTCATATTTCTCAGTGTCCTACCTATGCATGTGCTCAAATCTGCAGAGGAAGTAAACCATCTGAACGACCAACAGAAAGAAAGGGAGAGAGAAGGAAAGGAGTTTAACCTTAAAACTGCACTATCTGATTGCTGATAACTTTAGAGACAAACCATGAATATATCTTTACAGAGAATGGATGCCCTCTGATGTGAAATGCTGCTTCATCTCATTTCTCTCTTTATATTGTTCCAGTCTTATTGGAGTGTGGGTGGAGTTGAGAACAGAAAAGAGCCCAGTGCATTCTAACATTGTGTGAGTGTCTACTTGGCTTCATTACCAAAGAAACCATTATGTTCCATACTATTCAAATAATGACTTTACCAATGCTCCAAACACTTTCTTTTTTTTCTAACCTGTCTACACTTCAGAGTCACCATCTGTTGGCCAGCAAGAGAGAGGGATTTCTGGAAATGCCCTTTTTACAGTGCTTAAGCCTCAACCTCAAGTTTTCAAGCATAGGAAAGCTGTTTTTGAGGCTGACATTTCTCAACCAGATGCAGGTCACTGCCCTCATGCACCCCTGCTATGCCAAACCGCATAAGTGAAAGGTACTGACAGGTATCTTATGAGGTTGCCAAGACTCCTGGTACCCGTGCTGTGAAGTACCTCTCTCCGCAGTTATCCAACTCAGAAGCATGGTGGGAGATATGGCTGACATGTACTTACCTGTCACCCTGGGCCCTTGAGTTGGTCATCTTACCCTCTCCCACATGCCCACTACTGAATCTCATGCAACAAAGATAGCATCTATCTTTGCTATAGATAGATGGGATATCTATTTTATCCCATGAGGGATTTTCTGGAAAAGGACTCTGTTTTAACACTCTGATTATATTTGCCCTTTGCCACAAAATCTTTAAGGTGTACAGAGGCACAGTGTACTTGGCAAATTCCTATGTATCTGCAACATCCAGGAAACAAAGCATGAGGTCTTCTTGGAAGCCTCCAGATCTTTACAACAAAAGGGACTGTCCAACACCCAGCAGTGTAGTCACTCTTGATGACTAAATGTCATTAAGTATCTAAATATAATTCCAGTGAAAAATTAAGATCTATTAAAAAGAATTTTATGAGGAACACATGTACAGTTTATTAGTAGAGAACATAGGTAGGACCAGCACAACCTCCACACAAAATAGATTAATATTGATTACCACTTAAAAATAAGCTATTATTTTTAATGCCAGTGACTGTTTCTGCTCAAATGAATACATACACTCATTTTCTAAACCAGCACTTTTAACTGGAGATACAATGGAAGAAAGAAAGCATCTTTAACAAATGGTGCTGGCATAACTGGATGTCAACCTGTAGAAGAATGAAAGTAGATCCATATCTATCACCATGCACAAAACTCAAGTCCAAATGGATTAAAGATATCAACATTAATCTGACCACTTTGAACCTGATAGAAGAGAAAGTGGAATGTAGTCTACAAGATATAGGCACAGGAGACCACTTCCTAAGTAGAACCCCAGTAGCACAGACAATAAGAGAATCAATGAATAAATGGGACCTACTGAAACTGAGAAGCTTCTGTAAAGCAAAGGACACTGTCAGTAAGACAAAAAGGCTACCTTCGGACTGGGAGAAGATCTTCACAAACCCCTCATCAGACAAAGGTCTGATCTCCAAAATATACAAAGAACTCAAGAAACTAGACACTAAAACTCTAATTAACCCAATTAAAAAATGGGGTACTGAACTTAACAGAGAATTCACAACAGATGAACTTCGAATGGCCAAAAGACACTTAAGGTCATGCTCAACCTCCTTAGCGATCAGGGAAATGCAAATCAAAACCACTTTGAGATACCATCTTAAACCTTTCAGAATAGCTGAAGTCAAAAACACCAACGATAGCCTATGCTGGAGAGGATGTGGGGTGAGGGGAACACTCATCCATTGTTGGTGGGAATGCAAACTTGTGCAACCACTGTGGAAATCAGTGTGGCAGTTTCTCAGGAAACTGGGAGTCAACCTCCCTCACAGCCCAACAATTCCACTCTTGGGAATATACCCAAGAGGTGCCCTATCATACTACAAAAGTATTTGTTCAACTATGTTCATAGCTGCACTATTTGTAATAGTCAGAACATGGAAACAACCTAGGTGCCCTCAATAGAAGAATGGTTAAAGAAGGTGTGGAACATATACACATTAGAGTTTTACTCAGCGGTAAAAAAACAATGACATCTTGATTTTTGCATGCAAATGGATGGAAATAGAAAACGCTTTACTAAGTGAGGTAACCCAGACCCAAAAAGAGGAATATGGTATGTACTCACTCATAAGTGAATTCTAGCCATAGTTAAAGGTCTTTGAGCCTATAATTCGTGATCCTAGAGAAGCTAAATAAGAAGGTGAACCTGAAGAAAATCATATAGTTATCCTCCTGGATATTAGAAGTAGTTAAGATTGCCAGGCAAACTTGGGTGCACGGGGGATGGGGGTGGAAGTAAGGGGAGATGGTTAGGGAGAGGGGAGAGGGGGAGGATTGGGGGTGGCTTGGGGGAATGAGAGGGGGGAGGGAGGAAGGATGGATATGGGAGCAGGGAAGTATATTTCTCAACTAAGGGAGCCATTTTAGGGTTTGCAAGAGACTTGATTCTGGAGGGGTTCCCAGGCCCAAGGAGAGGTCCCCAGATTGTTCCCTGGGCAGCATAGGAGAGGGTGCCTGAACTGGCCTTGGCCCATAACCATACTGATGAATATTTTACATGTCACCATAGAAACTTCATCTGGCGAAGGATGGAGATAGAGACAGAGACACATATTAGAACACTGGACTTAACTCCCTAGGTCCAAATGAGAAGCAGAGGGAGGGAGAACATGAGCAAGGAAGGCAGAACCAGAGGGAACCTTCATCCGACGATGGATGGAGATAGAGACAGAGACCCACATTGGAGCACTGGACTGAGCCCCCAAGGTCCAAATAAGGAGCAGAAGGAGTGAGAACATGAAAAAGGAAGTCAGGACCGCGAAGGGGGCGTTCACCCACTGATACAAGGGGACTGATCTAATGAGAGCTCACCAAGGGACAGCTGGACTGGGACTGAACGAGAATGTGATCAAACTGGATTCTCTGAATGTGGCTGACATGGGGGCTGACTGAGAAGCCATTGACAATGGCACTGGGTCTTGTTTCATCTGCATGTACTGGCTTTTTTGGGGTCCTGATCTGTTTGGATGCTCACCTTCCTGGACCTGGAGGGAGGGGGGAAGAACTTGGACTTCCCACAGGGCAGGAAACCCTGACTGCTCTTGGTGCTGGAGAGGGAGGAGGAGAGGGAGTGGGGGGAGCGGGAGGGTATTGGGAGGAGGGGAGGAAGTGGAAATTCTTATAAATAAATAAGTAAATTTTAAAAAAATAAACTATTACTTCTAATGCCAGTGACTGTTTCTGCTCAAATGAATACATACACTCATTTTCTAAACCAGCACTTTTAACTGAAAATGTTCAATTTTGGTATTTTTCACTCTATTCATATTCAAACACCACCACGCACCTTATATATGTACACAGTATATGTCTCTATGTATGTGTATGTATACCTTGATTTATAAATTTTCTATTACAATAACATTATCATTACAAAGTATGCTGCCAAATTTTAAATAGTAAAAAACATTCAAGTGAACATTTTATATTTCTAAATGTACATTTAACTTTATTTCATTTATTACAGGCACAAAAGTCACTTTTACTCTCAGTTGGAAAGATCACAATTTAATAGAAGAAAAAATAAGAACAAACATTCTCAACCATTTGCTTTACATTCTTGCTCAATTTGAAGATCAGCTAGCACCAATTTAATTTTATTTTTCATTTTTAAAGCTGTGGCTGATAGAGAGAATCAACAAAGATACATATGCCTAGATGGAAGAAATAAAATAATTTTAAAATTTGGTTTAAAATATTATCATCTCAAAAATTTAAATAAATAATTTTTTAAAAAAGAAAATAATGTCTACCAACTCCCCTTACATCTGCCCCCCAACCCCACACCCCTCACCCCCCCCGGGCCCCCAAGTTGGGTAGAGAGAAGGGAGAAGGGGAGGATTTGGGATAGTTTGGGGGAATGGGATGGGTGGGGTGGAGGAAGGGTGGATATGGGAGCAGGGAAGTAAATATCTCAACTGAGAGAGCCATTTTAGGGTTTGTAAGAGACTTGATTCTAGAGGGGGTCCCAGGTCCAAGGAGAGATCCCCAGATTGTTCCCTGGGCAGCAGAGGGGATGGTGCATGAGCTGGCCTCGTCACATAACCATACTGATGAATATTTTGCATGTCACCACAGAACCTTCATATGGCGAAGGATGGAGATAGAGACAGAGTCCCACATTGGAGCACTGGACTTAGCTCCCTAGGCCCAAATGAGGAGCAGAAGAAGGGAGAACATGAGCAAGGAAGTCAGGATCACGAGGAGTGCGTCTACCCACTGAGACCGTGGGACTGATCTAATGGGAGCTCACCAAGGCCAGCTGGACTGGGAGCGATGGAGCATGTGATCAAAATGGACACTCTGAACGTGGCTGGC
Source organism: Myodes glareolus (assembly GCF_982192425.1). Classification (NCBI taxonomy): domain Eukaryota; kingdom Metazoa; phylum Chordata; class Mammalia; order Rodentia; family Cricetidae; genus Myodes; species Myodes glareolus. The sequence goes on from NC_142053.1 coordinate 121,348,040, forward strand.
AATGAAGGCTGACTGAGAAGCCAAGGACAATGGCATTGGGATTTAATTCTACTGCATGGACTATCTTTGTGGGAGCCTGGTTTGTTTGGATGTTCACCTTTTTAAAGACCAGTATGGATGAAGGAGGACCTTGAACTTCCCACTGGGCAGGGAACCCTGACTGCTGTTAAGACTAGAGAGGGAGGGGGAGGTGAGGAGGGGGAGGTGGTAAGGGGGAGGTGGTAAGGGGGTGGTGGTAGGGGGGGAGGGGAAGAGGTGGAAATTTTTAATAACTAAAAAAAAGAAAAGAAAAGAATGTCAAATATAGAATACATGTATAATAAAATACTGGAACATATTGAATATATGTATATATATGTATTTAAAACAGATAATTATATGATATAGAGAGATTAGAAGAAACCTATACAACTAATTATACCCCTTTAGAACATACTAATACTAAAAATTGATTATTTGAAACTAATTTAACTTTGTGCATTGTATTTTACCTAAAAACCCTAAATACTAGTAAGACAACTTTTTCTGGCTTTAAAGTAAATGTAAACAGTGTGGTATTTTGAATGTAATTGGCCCCCATGCGCTCATAGGAAGAGGCATTATTAGTAGGTATGGCCTTGTTGGAGTAGCTGTGATCTTCTTAAAGGAAGTGTGTCATATGGAGGTAACTTTGAGGTTTCATATTTTCTCATGCCATACCCTGGGAGATAGTCAACTTCCTGTTGCCATTTGATCAAGATACTGCCAGCACCATGTCTACCTGCAGGCTCCCATCCTCCCCACCAAAATGATAATAGACTGCACCTCTGAACTATAAACTGCCACCTTAATTAAATATTTGTATAAGTGCTGCCATGGTCATCATGTCTCTTCACAGCAATAGAAACACTAAGACAAATAAAAAAATGGGTTATAATATTTCTTCCCTGCAGGTTCAATGATGGTAAGTTAGCCTATTGAGACTGACTTAAACAAGTATCCTACTCAGAGCTCAGTGAGCCAAAAACTTCTAGCAATCCTCTCTTCACTAAACTGCCTTAAAATATCACATCTGTAACACCCTCACTGCACTATAGTGACATCCTGGCTCAGTGCTGTGATTGATAGAGAATTTTCTTCCTTTTTATGTCCATTAAGGCTATACAAGAAGAGAAGAAAAAATACAGCTGAGGCAGAAAATGTTCTGAGCTACCCTTGTGGGATACTCTGGGAACTCACACATTCAGCATCTTGTTTCCAAGGGTAGGAGCATATATGTTTACCCCTGCCCACCCTTTACACTGGCATCTAAGATACTAATCAACATTGAAAGATGCATCTACAAATGCAATGATTGCAGCTTTAAATGATGTCATGGTAGAATGATGTGTCTTTGTGAATTTACATTGTATAGCACTGAATGCTAAATTTAACATAATGAGAAAAATGACTTGTCATTCCAATTTGCCTGCATTCTTTGGATAAGACTGCCCAGCATCAACAAAACATGTCAAATAACCCCTGAGACAGTCATTTTGGAATCCAGCAGTCATGGCTGTACAATGGATGATGCAGCACTATGCATAATAAATTATTCTGCATTAAACAAAATACTCTAGGGAACAATTATGGCAAGATGATCTATGAGGTATCAATTCAGACAACTTCCAAAGAGTAATGACATTTTGACTACTACCAACATGATACCTCTTTCTCTTGAATGGTCTACACAATGAGATATTATCTAGGAATGGCAAATTAGACCTGAACAAACAAAGACTGAACATGAAAACCTCCGTGTTTGCTGACTTAACATAAACAAATGCATAAATATAACATTTCTTCCCATTAGATTATTTTCTTGTTCTCTCACTAGCTTGCAAATTTTTGAGATATATGTGTGTGTGTTTGAATGTGTGTGTGATTTCACTGTGCATATAGGCTGAAGTCCCACACAAAATACTTTTCAGAACATGCACATACTGTGGGGGTAATCCCAGTATTATCAGTCCTAATGTTCTCCTGAACTATTGCATATACTTTCATACTAGAGGTAAGAGGGCAAACTTTAGGACTGAAAATGCATTCAAGTCAACTACTACAAGAGACCTGGGGATAGGTGGCATAAACAGTAACATTATCACAGACTTTCTCTTTTTTCAGCCAAAGACCTAATCAGCATTTGTCGCCAGCTCCCTTCAGAAAGACAGCACCAGAGAGAGCCTTTGTCCACTCCATTTGGCCTCTACCAAGACAGTCTACAAAACTTCATCATTACTACATCATACAGGAACATAAAAGGCCATTTTCCAACAATTTTACCTCATAAAAAATGTTCTATCATGACAGGAGTTGGGAAAACATCAGAAACTCTGTGCTCTCACATCCTTGCCAATTAGCCTTGACCTTTATGTCTAAGGTATATTTTAATCTAATAAGTCGCAGTCCAAAAAGAATGAAAGTCAATTTATAATCATGTTTGTGCGTGTGTATGTAGGGGTGGGGAGTAAAAAGTGAACTGTCACTCTCTTGGTTGATCTGCATAAGTGTCCCTACTCATTTTTCTAAAAACTAGATTGAAAGAGTCAGAAGGCCATAGGATACAGCCATAAGCAAAACAAACTAAAGTCCTCATACAATTCTGCTTTGAACTTTGTGAGACAGGGAGCAAATAGTAGACATAAATCCTGTGCTGTGTAGATAATAAGTGGAATGGAGGAATTTGAAGATGAATAGGAAAAAGAGTCAGGTTGGGTGATGATAAGATGGTGGTGCATTTTTCAGTAGGATGATCAAAGAAGTTCTGGTGTGGATAGCCAAATTTATTTGACCAAGGGTGGGAATCGTTTGTTCTAGAAATTAATAACTTTTTATAAATACTTTCAATCAAGAGGAGAAGCTCATCAATCGGGTGTTAGTAATGAAAATGTAGGGTGGTCTAAGAGACTCACAAAACAATATAGGTTATGCCATTGTCCTTGGTTGTCTATTGCCAAAGACACCACTAACATGGACACAGGGCATGGATAAACAGTGTTGGAACTGATAAGAAAACCTCCTCCCTGAGGACTTTGTAGTATCTGAAGGTGCTATGAAGGCTGCCAATGGATGATAGTAATGAGTAGTCTTAGGCAGCTGTAATACCTCTGAACCACAATAAATACTGGCTTGGTAAACTGTCAACAAGTGTGGAATTGAGACATTTTATCTTGAGAGCAACCCATAGCTCACTAATAGGACTTATGCCCTGCTCAGTACATGGGAATTCATACCTGGTGCTATAAACCTAGGCAACTATCCATGGCTGATAAAGCCATAGAACCTAGAGCAGAACATTTTAGCATTTCACTAAACCAATATTATTTCTACCTGTATTCTAAGTACTTATCATTATACCCACATATAATTGTCATTCTCACCCCTCATCAGAGAAGTTTCTTTCTGCAGCAGATGAAGATTAACACAGAACTGGCACAGAATAAATGACCACAGAGTACCAAATGTCAGTTGCTAAATCCACAATGCAACCTCTATTTCTAAAGCTCAAGAAACACCACAGAAGAGGTAGAAAGAAAGGAACAACCAATGGACCAAGACACTTGCTGAGAGATAATGTCTTCTAGATGTGACAGGAAATTACAATTATTAAATCTCAATAATACAGTTGTCTAAGGAAGACCTGCCTAATGACATCAGTTGACATACCAGTGTGCATGAGGGAAGATTGACAAGGCTCTTTCTCTAAAAGAAGAGCCACAACTAATCAATGGGTGCTGTGTGAGGTTAAATTAGTTTTCTCCAGGGACTAACATTCTGATAAATTATCAAATTCTTAATCATCAGCCCTAAACACAATATACATATGAGAAACAGTACATAGATTGCATAGGTGTTTTTACCATGTGTGTGCATGCATGTGTGTATGTGTGTGTGTAAAACAATCAAAGAAAAACATGTCATGAATTCGAAGAGTAAGGGGACCTGGAAAGAGGTGGAAAGGGGAGAGAGAGAAGTTGGAAAGAATGTAAATACAGTATTCACAAATGAAATTCTCAAAATAAAATGCTAGTAAGATTGTAAAGAATGGGAAACATTCATTCACTTTTGGTTAGAATGCAAAGTGGTCCAGCTACTCTGTAAAATAATATAGAAAATCTTCAAAAATTAATTAATCTACCATATGACCTAGTTATACTACTCCTTAGCATATGCCACAATGACTCACATCCTACTCCATATCTACTTGGTTAGCAGTATTCATAGTCTCTCAATTCACAATAGCCAAGAAATGGAAACAGCCTAAATGTTCTTTAACACATGGAGAGATAATGAAAATGTGGTATATATACATACTGGAGTACTATTTAACTCTAAAGGAAATGGAATTTACAGGTAAATGTATGGACCTAGAAATGATTATATTATGAGGTAACCCAGACCCAGAAAGACATGTTATGTGTTGTCATTTATCTTTGGTTCTAGCTGCCTCAGATATGTGAGCATACAACACACAGAAACCACAGAAACTAGGAAAGCATAAAGATACATAGGGGGTTGGGGTCTTGGGATTGGCATACAGGATACAGGTAATATGAAGTAGGAAATGGAGTAACATGCAGGGGTCTCCAACTCGGGAGGAGGGAATGAATGAAGAGAGAGAGAGAGAGAGAGAGAGAGAGAGAGAGAGAGAGAGAGAGAGAGAGAGAGAGAGAAGTTAAGACACTTGGTCTGAGAATGTTCACCACGATAATAATAGCCTGACAAAAGCACAGTACAAGGCACAAGAAACCTCCTTTTGAATGGTTGGTTAGGGTTGTCCATGTGACTACCAAAACAATATTAATTTATCCATAAAGATCTTGGTTGATTCTCGGGGTTTAAGGGTAGGCTTTTATTGATGAGCATAACGCATGCTTAGGACACAGGAACCAAAAATTTCAAGCTGGATCTGAGAGCCTCTTTCCTGCACTCTAGCTTCCATGGTTTCATAAAATACTATTCAAGTTGCCAAGGACGGGAAGAAAGCAATTTTACACAGCTGTAATATCTATGAGCTATGATAATAATCACCATGGCAAGTTACTGTAAAGGTATAATAAGTACTTACATGATGCTAACAATCAATAGCTGTCTAATTGTACTTAAGACACATTCAACAGGAAGGAAATCCTGGCTAGTACTGGGAACCTAGACAGTTTTCCAGGACTGCTGAGGTCATGTACCTTGAAGAAGAATCTACTACTGCTACTTTGCTTGACCATCATAGTTCCTAACCACACTCTAAATCTTATCCTCATACCAACAGATAATTGTAGGGACCATACTTCACCAAAGAAGCTTATTTTATACCAGTTAGAGGTTAGCACAGAAAATTACGCTGGGCACAATGTAGAGATCGGCAGACTATGAGGAGGCCAACTCAAACAAATATATCAAAGCCCATGCATCTACAGATCAGTGAACATTCCTGAAGATTGGAAAGACTTTAAGAGACAGAATACCAGGAAATCTTCAGGGAAACACTCTCTCCAAGAAAGGGCTAGACAGACAAGACCAAAGCAATGTCAATATCAATGGACATACAGATGGGGAAAATTCCTCAGTGTCCCACTCCTAGACAAAGAGCTACAAGCAACTAATGATTGCTGGGAGAAGGGAAATTAACCACTATCAGGCCTGAGCCCCTTAATTTGTTAGAGAGTGGTCATCCTTGAAACCATATACACACAAACAACAAAAACAGATACAGCATGTTTTATTTATGCACACATGCATATATATGTATATATATTGTATATATAATATATATATATTGTGTATATATGTATATATATATATATACAAACACATAATCAAGGTAAAAGGCTATCATATTGAGAATGTGGAGAGACATGAGAGAGATTCAAGGGTATGTAGCTGGAGGAATAAAAGCGAGTAAGAGGAAATGAACCAATTAACCTGGGCTTGGAGAGGCTCACAGAGACTGAAATGACAACCAGAGAGTCTTCATTCGACTGTGTATTATTTGTATTTTAATAAATAAAGCTTTCCTATAGCTCAGAAAGTAAAACAGCCACCCTGGTCAGCCTTATAGACTAGACAGTTGTAGCACACACCTTTAATCCCAGTAGTCACACTAGTTCATCAAAGAAACAGGGTGGTAGTGGTGCATGCCTTTAATCCCAGCACCAGAGAGGAATATAAGACGGGAAGAGCTCATTCACATTCTGAGGATCTGTGAAGGCAAGATTGCCAATTTTGGACTGAGGTCGAGGTAAGAGCCAGTGGCTGACTGCTTTGCTTTTCTGATCTTCACGTTGAATCCCAATATCTATCTGTCTTAGGGTTCTAATTATTCATGCTACAACCTAGGCCCTCTGCCATATATGTTACAGTTGCATAACATTGTCTTCCTGTGGGATTTCTAACAGTAGGAGCAGGGGCTGTTTCTGATTCTTTTACTGACTTTTGGGACCCTTTCCCCCTACTGAATTGCCTCTTCCAGCCTTAATAAGAGAGGAGGTGCCTAGTCTCACTGCAATTTGGTATAGTATGATTGACTGATATCCATGGGAGGCCCATCCTTTTCTGAAAAGAAACAGAAGAAGAGGAGTGGATGGGGTGGAAGAGGGGAGGTTAAGGAGCAGACTTGTAGGAGAAACACTGGTAAGGATATAAAAAGAAATAAATATATAAATGAAGCAGAAATAAAGAAATTTTTAAAAACTAAATGATGACTCCTGCAGGGACTCCAAGTGCTAGGGAATTGGATGCAGGCAGATACCTGAAGCTTGCTAACCAGCTAGTCTAACTTACTTAATATGTTCTAGGCCAATAAAAGAAGAAAAGTCTCGAAAAGAAAGATGGACAGTACTTGGGCAACAAAGCCTGAAGTTATACTTTGACCTTCAGATGTACATGCCTGGAGGTATACCTGTACACATGCAACTACCCACACATAACCAGACCTGATAGAAATTTCATGATTGAATTTTTGAGTAGGCAAGATGGTGCAGTGAGTACATGAAAGTCTGACAATGTGGCGTCAATCCCTTGAACCTATGTAAAGGAGAGGGGAAGAACTGACGTCACCAAATTGTCTTTTGGCCTCCATAAATGCACATCACACACACACACAATAATGATAATAAAGAGTTGTTAAAGAAAGTTCAACTTCAGTTGCTTAAAAGAGTGGTGGCATAAGAAATCTAGAGATATAGGATGTTTCCTCATTGTCACCAAAAACGTAAGTTCCTCTCTGCTTTCTGTTTCACCCTCCTGAAGTCAACACCTCCATCTTCCAGGTAGGTGCTGGCTCTAACGCTTGCTTGATGAATCACATCCATGTTAAAGACACTCCTCCTTTGAAAACCTTCTTATACGTATTGCCCAACACATCTCATTTACATCTAATTCATCATCCGTAAATGAACATGGAGTCTATCTAGCCTGTCATTTAGTCAAAATAGAAACTTCTCTTAAGACTACCTTTTCTTAATTGATACCTATCTTCCCAAAAGAGAAGGAAGGCAATTAGAAATTTGCCTTAGGAAAGAAAGACTAGAAACTGGAAATGGTTTCTCTGATAAGAAAGGGAAGCATTGCTTTTTAAAAACAGGTTCTCACACATCTCAGGCTGGCCTCAAACCTTAAACTTACTATGTAGCCAAGAATAACCACAAACTTCTGATATGCTTGCCTCACCTCACAAGTGGGATTTCAGCTGTTTACCACCATATCTAGTTTTTGTATTAATAGGATTGAAAGTCAGGGCTTTATGGTTGGCAAGCACCGAACCAACAGAGACATATCCCTAGTCTCCAAAGCATTCTTTATTAATGAGGCAAACATTAAAGGCCCTTAAAATCGGTACTGCCAGTGTTGAACCCATGTTTCCTGGGGAGCATATGATTAAAATTTTGTGGGAAGGGGTCCTCAATGTTAAGATCACCATTCTCCCACCATTTGAGCAATGGATCTCAACCTGTGGGTCATAACCCTTATTGGGGTCAAACAAACTTTTTATCCATGTTGCTTAATACCATCAGGTATCTACATTATGATTCATAACAGTAGCAAAATTATAGATATGAAGTAGCAATGAAAATAATTGTATGGTTGAGGGTTACTACAACATGAGGAACTGTATTAAGGGGTTACAGCAAAAGGAAGGTTGAGAACCATTGACTTTAGGGCACATGCCACCCAGTTCCTATTTTGTCCATTCACCACACAGTAGAATACAACTCTAAGTCATACAAATATAATCATGTTGCTTCCCTACTCAATATCTCTAATAAAAATATCCTCGCTGGCAGCTTTGTGTCTCAATTGTAATAAAATTCAAACACCATGAAATGGACACTACTCATCTCTGACTGTGCACCACTCCTGTCCTTCGCTCATGAATTTCATCCACACTGACCTTGTTGTTACTTATCGGTTGTTTTGCTTTGCTGGGGTGGGACAGAGTTCTAGGATATTGTTTTGGTGTGGATTTAAAAGAATGGGGTATCAAACCCAAGGCCTCATACAAGCTTAGCATGTACTCTTCCACTGAACTTTATCCAACCCTGTTTTGTTTTGTTCTTTTTTCTGTGTGTCAGGGTCTCACTATGGAATTTAGGCTAGCCTTGAGTCTGTGATCTTCTTGTCTCAGTCTCCCAAGTGTTCTGTAGGCTCTTGTTGGTATCTAAATTCAATATCATTCCCACTTTAAGGACTTTTTTTCTCAAATATTCTTCCTGACATGACTGCATCTTTTACAACACTCGGCCCTCCATTAAAACAGTTCATTTCCTGAACAAGATCATTCTAATTCGATATAATGAAGTTTGGCTGCTACTAAATATTCCCTACCATGTAACTGTAGTGATATTTCATTTGTATTTTAATAAATGAAGTTTGCCTGAAGATCAGAGAGTAAAACAGCCCCACTGGTCAATCTTACAGACCAGGCAGTAGTAACACACACCTTTAATCCCAGTAGCCATACTAGTTGCCATAGAAACTGGACAGTGAATACCCCTAATCCCAGAGGTGCACACCTTTAATCCCAGCCCTAGAGAGAATTATAAAAAAGGGTAGAAACAGCTCTTAGTCTCAGTCTCATTCTGAGATTCCTGGAGGCAGGATCGTCAATTTCATGACTGAGGTAGAAGTCAGAGCCAGTGGCTGGCTGTTTTGCTTTTCTGACCTTCAAGTAGAATCCCAATTTCTGGGTTTTTATAATTACGCTACATGTAACTCTATATTCTTCATAACTGGTTAACTTAAACATGTTCTAACATTTGCTTACTGGTTCCTTATCACTATGACATTCTTTGACACCAGAAGCATCGCCTCCTTTGTTATACCCATCTTTAGCACCACAGTTAAAAGCACAGAGAGGGCTTCAGTACTATTGAGAGACCAATGTAGTTTAAAGTTTACTCATCCTCCTAGTCATTCTTTTAACAGCCCTCAGTTTGATTCAAAATCTCTCAAGGGGGCTCCAAGAAACACATCTGAGTTCTTCGAAGTGTATCATTAGCAAAGAACACTGTATATTCTTAGGTATAACACCACTTATCCTGACCCAGTAACTAATGTAAAAAATATACTTACACATATGAGTTCATGGATTGATCTTTGAGTCCTTTAAAGAACATGATCATCCAAGTATAAATCACTGTCCTGTATCATGCCCTATGATGTGATCAAGACGTCTAGAGTCTAGCAAACCTCAGTTTTCCCAATTCTAGTTCCAGGTGCATAGGTATGTACCAGGAAGACTTCAAATTCAAAATATTTCTATAAAACAAGCTCCCTGACTTTAATGGTGACATATATTTGAAGACACAATGTAGAAAATTCCAGATCTTTCATGGAGGATTATTTCAATTTGAAAGTGCGAATAATATAGAGACAACTGCATTTGCAAAATAGCATTTTCTTTTCCTTCTGGTAATATAATTAGATTACAGCTAGAAAAGAGTCATATTATCAAATATAATCAATGAAATACATGTAGAAGAGATCAGTACCCCATGATGGAAAGAGTTAAGATGTCTGAATGACTCAGGATTACCTATATTGTGTACTTCAATTTAATCACAGCATTAGGAATAAAAAAGCGTTCATTGTATTAAGCCCTTTAGATGTTTAGGATTATTATTACAGCATTCATCCCACTCTTTACAAGAGTAAAAGAAATATTGTATGATAATAAGATGATGTTAAATTTTCAAAGAAAAAAATAATTCAACTTACTGCAATTTCAGCCTTTTGGTTTTACAAATGATGTAGTTTTAACATCAGTTAAACTAGATGACTAGAAAAAATACTAGCAGATTCTTAGATGACAAACATACTGTATTTGCTTTTCAAGTGTTGGAAATGACTCTAACTAAAACACGAGAAAAACATTTTAAAAGGCTGACTCTGAGAAAATGTTCAATATGAAGGACCCAAAATGTTTTTTAAAAATGAAAACAACTCAAAACGTTCCCAAAGCCCTGCTCAGGTTTTAACCAAGGGACATATAAGTGAAGCAAAGTTCTGGAGTCACTCTTAAATTAATGCTCAACTGCATGAGATGGCATTTAATTATTTAATTTAAGACTTATATTGTAAACATATATTATGACATGAAATATATTACATAAAATAAACATTTTTAGTTAAGAAAACTATCAAAAGTCTTCCTTATTGCCATAACTAATAAAATGACCATTATGACTTCTAGGAAAAAAGAATTTTCTGTAAAAAATATTTTTTCTGGCTTTCCTTACAGTGACAATCTCCAAATATGTTTTAATATGTAATAGTGACATCTCTAATAGGTACAAGAATCAACAAAAGCTTCCATACCCATTGTCAAAAATTACAGTACAATACTATAAACAATCCAATTCTTTCAAAATTCCATGTGTGACATTTATTAGTTTACCAAATTCTTGATGTTGGACTTCCCTGACTACCGTACACTAATGATATACAAGAGCTAGGATGCATTAATGTGTTTTATTTACAGAATATTAAAGCAGTTCTTCTATAATAAAAGCACTAGTTGTCACTAGCAAAAATTTAACTTGCTATATTTTTTAAAAAAATCACCACATTTCTATAGGCATTTAAATACCTTTGTTACATTTATAATTTTCAATGTTTCCATTTGCTTGTACAGTAGTATCAGACTCAAATTTGAGATGGGCAGACTTAAAATATTTCAGGTATAGGAGAACCATATAAACTGCTTCAAAAATATAGATAAGAAAGTTTTCTCTGGGTAGTAGATTCACTTTCTGATATGTCCTTATGTGGCTTTTCCAAAATTTTGGCTTCAGCATACAATTACTTTTTAAAAGAGCAATATTTTGATTTTTAATTTAATTTTTTTATTTGTTTTGTGTGGGTGTGGGCACACAAGTGAAGCTTAGAGAGCAGCTTCTTGTAGGAACTGTTTCTTCCATCAAGTGGGTTCCCATGATGGATCTCAGGTTATCAGGGTTAGCACTAAACACCTTTAAACGCTGAGTCAACTCATTGGACTAAATATGAGAAAAGTAAATAAATAATCAAAAACCCATTGGCCTAGTATGGGAAGGGCAAATAAATAATCAAACATAAAGTATTTCTTTTACTCATAACATTTTAATTATTTATTTTTAATTATGTTTATAATATAATTACATCATTTCCTTTTCCCATTCATCCCTTTTAATGCTTTCAAATACTTGTTTTCTTTCAAATTGATGCCTATTTTTACATAAATTGTTATTACATACGTGTTTGTCTGTGCATAAACATATACACTCCTGAATACATAAATGCAGCCTGCTCAAGTCTCTATAATGTTACATGTAAGAATGCATTCAGGGCTGTATGTATCAGACTTTGACACATACTTTTATCTAAGTCTGGATTTTGGTTCATTTGGGCTTAACAGTCTCTTGTTCTCAAGTTTATATTGAAAAAAAGTTATATAGCAAAATGCAGTGTGTCAAGTAGAATTCTTCAAGAAAATTGTTTAGAAATGAACAGCCTCAGAGGCACCTGCTTCCTTTCAACAGGACTGCAGGATAAAGTTTGATTGCGAGAAATGCCAATCATTTCATGAGGCCAATGGACTAACTTTCTGAGGTTTCTTTCCTGACTATAAATTTCAAGTTTTACGTCTATGCTTCACAAATTATTTTGAGGAATATCTTTTCTTCAATAGAGATGATGCATTTTACTACTTCTTAGAGCAAACCATTGATCCCTATCACTACGGCATTAGGTGGGCCTCACAAATTATCCAGTCATCTGCCTTTAGCTTTAAATAAATCACTAGCAGAGCAGTAGAGCAAAACAAAATGGCAATCAGAACTAGAAAATCAATGCGAAAAGATTTTACACAACCCCTGTGACATTTTATCAAACACATTGGTTATTCTAATTTCATTTCCAATTTACCTTCTGCTTTTTTCTCTCACAAGATATTTTTTCCCCGTAGGTATTTTTGAGTTATAATTTCTGTAATGACATAGGCTAAATCAAGAATGAATTTTAAGGTAGTAGTTTAAATAATGATAAACAAGATGTACAAACTGTACACAAATGTAAGTTTGATTTATTAATACACATGGCATTAATTGTTTAACTTTAATGCTTTTACATTTAAAATTTTAACAATTCTTTAACCTAAAAATTATTTTTTTTCTTATAAAAGGAGCATTTAATTAGGGGCTCGCTTACAGTTTCAGAGGGTAAGTCCATTATCATCATGGCAGGAAACATACAAACATAGTGCTGGTATACTAGCTGATATCTGCCCACGTTGGTTGCCAAATGATGCATATTAATAAAAAGTCAGTGACAGAAACTGGGGTTTAACCTGAAGGTCAGAAGGAAAACAAGGTACTGGCTCTTACATCTAACTCAATCCAAAATGGTGATCCTTCTTCCAGGAATCTCAGAATGAGAATGAAACTGAGAGCTGTCTCCTGTTTTATAATCCTCTCTAGTTCTGGGATTAAGTGCGTGCAACACTACCACCTGATTTCTATGGGAAGCTACTGTGGCTACTGGAATTAAAGGTGTGAATTATTGCTGCCTGGTCTGTAAGGCTGGCCAGTGTGACTGTTTTACTTTTCTGATCCTCAGGCAAGCTTTATTTATTAAAGTATGAATAAAATGCCACTACAGATATCTTTACATTCTGATCCACAAGCATTGGGGGAGAGAGAGAGGCAGAAATGAAGAGAGAGAGAGAAAAGAGTGTAGGTGAGAGGAGGGGAGGGAAGATATACTGGGTTTGAAATGGACTTTTGAAACATCAAAGATTACTCTCATTGATACACCTCCTCCAATAAGGCCATACCTCCAAATCTCCTCCAAGCAGTTCTAATGGGGAACAAGCTTGCAAATATGCCTATAGGAGCATTCTCATTTATACCACCATAGTAGGTTTGCATGTGGAAGCCAGGAGTCGATATTTGTTGTCTTTCTCAATAACTCTCCACATTGTTTATTGAGGCAGGGTTTCTTGAGACACCTGGAGCTCATGGATCCCAGCAAGTCTAGGCAATCTGCTTGGTGTAAGGATACTACATACCCATCAAAGGAAAAATCACAAAGAAGATACTGCAACTATAAACATTTATGCAACAAACAAAGGCATCCAAGTTCATAAAAGAAACATTACTATAGCTTACATCATATATTGACCTTCATACAGTGATAGTGGGTCGTTTAAACACACCACTCTCACCAATAGACAGGTCATACAGACAAAACCTCTACTACAGAGCTTCTAAGTTGATAAATACCTTTAGTAATGTGGCAGGATACAAGACCAACTCAAGAAAATCAGTAGCCCTCTTTTACAAATAATAAAGAAGCTGAGAAAGAACTCAGAGAAACATTACCTTTCACAATAGCCACAAAGAACATAAAATATCTTGGGGCAACACTCACCAAAGAAGTGAAAGACTTGCTTGACAATAACTTTTAAGTCTCTGAAGAAAAAAAATAAAGAAAATATCAGAAAATTATAATATCTCCCATGTTCTTGGATAGGTAGCATCAACATAATAAAAAGCTATCATTGGTGCTTCCAGAATGGCCAAGATCCAAAGCACCAATGATAACTTATGCTGGAGAGAATGTGGAGTAAGTAGAACCCTCCTTCATTGCTGGTGTCTTTTTTTTTTTTTGCTTTGTAGTGTACTCCATTGTGTAAATGTACCATATTTCCCTTATTTATTCTTCAGTTGAGGGGCATTTAGGTTGTTTTCAATGCTGCTATGAACATAGTTGAGCACATGTCCTTGTGAGATGATTGAACATCATTTGGATCTATACCCAAAAGTGGTATTGCTGTGCCTTGTGTTGGTTATTTCCTAATTTTCTGAGAAATAGTCATACTGATATCCAAAGAGACTGTACCATTTTGCACTTCTACCAGCAATGGAGGGGTGTTCCCTTTACCCCACATCTTCTTCAGCATAAGTTGTCATCAGTGTTTTTGATCTTGGCCATTCTTACAGGTGTGAGATGGAATCTCAGAATTGTTTTGATTTACATTTCTCTGGTGGCTAAGGATGTTGAGAATTTTCTTTTTAATTATCTTTCAACCATTTTAGATTCATTTGCTGAGAGTTCTCTGTTTAGGCCTGTACCCCATTTTTTATAGTGTTATTTGTTCTTTTGATGACCAATTTATTGAGTTATTTTTATATTTTGGATATCAGCCCTCTGTCTGATGTGGAGTTGGTGAAGATTTTTTTGCCTTTCTTTAGGCAGACATTTTGTCTTGTTTACCATGCCCTTTGCCTTACTAAAGCTTTCAGTTTTAGGAGGTCCCATTTCTTGCAGACCAATTTCTATTATGAACATAGATGCAAAAATTCTCAATAAAATACTTGCAAACAAAATTCAAGAACACATAAAAAGGCTTATCTGCCTTGATAAACTATTCTTCATCCTAAAGATACAGAGATGATCCTGCATACATAAATCAATTAATGTAATCTGCAATATAAACAGGCTGAATTACAAAAACCACATGCTCATCTCATTAGATATAGAAAAGATCTTTGACAAAATCCAACACCTGTCTTCATGATAAATGTCCTGGAGAGATTAGGCATATAAGTGACATACCAAACTATAATGAAGGAAATTTACAGTAAACCCATTCCCAAAATCATCTTAAAAGAAAAGAAACTCAAAGAAATTCCACTAAAATTAGGAATAAGACTAGGTTTTCACTATTTCCATACCTATTCAATATAGTACTTGAAGTCTTAGTTTAGTGGTTCTCAACCTTCCCAATGCTTTGACCATTTAATGTAGTTCCTCAAGTTCCCAAATCATAAAAATTATTTTCATTGCTAATTCACAACTGTAATGTTGCTATTGTTATGAACTTTAATGTAAATATTTGATATTCAGATGGTCTTAAGCAACCCCTGTGAAAGAATCCTTTGAACCTCAATGTGTTTCAACACACGGGTTAAAGAGAACCACTGTCTTAGCTAGAGCGATAAGACAACTAAATGAGAGGATGAAGATACAAATTTGAAAGGAAGAAGTCAAAGATTTTTATTTGCAGAAGACACAAAAGTATATGTAAGTGGCCCAAAAAATTCCATTAGGGAATTCCTACAACTGATAAACACTTTCAGCAAAGTAGCTAGATACAAAATTATCTCACAAAAAATCGGCAGCCCTCCTATATACAAATGATAAATGGACTGATAAAAAAAAATCAAGGAATACAATATCTTTCACAATAGTCTCTCCCCAAACAAACTATCTTCAGGCTTAACTCTAATCAAGCAAGTGAAAGACTTGTATAATTAAATCATTAAGATACTGAAGCAAGGAAGAAGATATCTTAATTAAGGGAGCCATTTTAGGGTTGGCAAGAGACTTGGCTCTAGAACGGTTCCCAGGTGTCCAAGGGAATGTCCCCAGCTAGGTCCTTGGGCAGTAGAGGAGAGGGTGCCTGAACTGACCTTGTCCCATAGCCACACTGATGAATATATTGAATATCACCATAGAACCTTTGTCCGGCGATGGATTGAGATAGAGACATAGACCCATACTGGAGAACTGGACTGAGCTCCCAAGGTCCAGTTGAAGAGCAGAAAGAGGGAGAAGATGAGCAAGGAAGTCCGGACTGCGAGTGGTTCGTCCAGCCACTGAGACAGTGTGCCTGAGCTAATGGGAACTCAGCAAATCCTGCTGTACCGGGACTGACCAAGCATGTGACCAAACCAGACTCTCTGAATGTGTCTGATAATGAGGACTGACTGAGAAGCCAAGGACAATGGCACTGGGATTTGATTCTACTGCATGTACTGGCTTTTTGGATCCTAGTCTGTTTAGATGCACACCTTCCTAGACCTGGATTGGGGGGGGGCTTGGACTTCCCACAGGGCAGGGTACCCTGCCCTCTCTTAGGAATGGAGGGGGGGAGAGGGAAGGAAATGGGAGGAGAGAAGGAGGTGGAAATTTTGAATGGTATTATTTATAAAGCAAAAAAAAATAAATGAAAAAAGATACTGATGAAAGAAATTGAAGAAGCTAATAGAAGACAGAAAGATCTTCCATTGACCAGTAAGACTAATATTATGAAAATGGTCATCCTATCAAAAGCAATCTACAGATACAATAAAATTTTAATGGGGATCAAAATTTCCAACACAAATTCTTCACAGAACTTGAAAGGCCATTTTTCACTTTTATATGGAAACACAGAAAAATACAGGACAGCTGAAATAATCCTAAATAATAAAAGAACTGCTGGAGGTATCACATTACCTGGTCTCAAATTGTACCACAGAGCTTTAGCAATAAAAACAGCATGATACTGGCATAAAAGAAGACACATTGACCAATGGAATTGAATTGGAGACACAGACATAGTCCACATATCTATGTACATCTGATTTTTTAAATAAAGAATCCATAAATACACACTTTGATCAATGGGGCTGGTAAAACCAGATTGCAACAAGTGAAAGAATGCAAATAAATCCATATTTATCACCTTACACAAAATACAACTTCGAATGGATCAAGGACATCAACCTAAGGTCAAGTACACTGAACCTGATAGAAGGGAAAATGTGTAATAGCCTTGAACTTGTTGGCACAGAAGACATTCTGAGAAGAATACTGATAACACAGGCACTAAGATCAACAACTAATAAACTCATGAAATTGAAAATATTCTGTATGGCGAAGGGCACCATCATTTGAACAAAGCACAGGCTACACAATGGGTAATTAATTTTACCAACTGTACTCTGATAGAGGGCTTATATCCAAAATACATAAATAACTAAAAAATAGCTATCAGAAAAATCAACCCAATTAAAAATTGGGTACAGCTCTAAAACTTTAAGAAATGTTTGGCATCCTTAAGCTTCAGAGGAGTTGATGCAAATTAAAACTACATTGGGATTTCATCTAATACCAGTTAGAATGGCCAAAATCAATTAAACAAAAGACAGAGAAGTCGCTAAGATAAACACTCATCCATTGCTGATGAGAGTGCAAACTTGTGTAGCCACTATGAAAATTAATTTGAGGGTTGTTCAGGAAGCGGGGAATTGATCTACCTCAAGGTTCAGCTATACCATTCTTAGATATTCTATATTACTATTATATTATAAGAATATTATATTATATATTCTTTGAATAAAGAATCCAAAAGGATTCTACATTCAACCACAGAAAAACTTTCTCAATAGTGTTCATTGCTGCTCTATTCATTAGAGACAGAAATTAAAAACATTCTAGATTTCTGTCACTTGATGAATAATAGATAAACAAATAATAGATAAACAAATTGTGGTACATTTATACAATAAATACTATCAGATGCTTGAAGAAATGATATGAATTTTGCAAGTAAATTGATAAAGCTAGAAAAATTATCCTTTGGCAACACAGACCACCAAAGACAAATATTTGCTTACATGTAGATATTAATTTTAAATCTTCAACAAGGAGGCTACAATTCATATAAGACAGAATTTAGGTAAATAATAAGGAACTAAGAGGTGGAAGGATCTTTCTAGGACAGGGAATTGAATAGATAGTTATGGGAGGATTGGGCAAGGGAGACTAGTATGGGAGAATCAAACAGGGAAGTGGAGGGAAGAATGTGGTTAAGAAAGAGAAGACAGTGAGGTTGTATGGAAACCTAATGCAGCAGAAGCTTCTTAAAAAATATACATATACGAAAGAAACCTAAATGAAATAACCATATATTATGGGAGACAAAGCCACAACTAGACATCTCTTGCTAACAAATCAAACTTCTAGGGCCATGAATGAGTTATACCTAATTGAATTGTTGCCCACTCGGTCCCCACAGAAAACCCTAAACAACTCAAGCTATTGCCTAGGAGATCAGTTTCTCACCACAAACTGATGACAAGGTCATATTCCAGAAAGCAGCACTTGTATAACTCACTAAACATAGATAAGTCAAACTGATGCCTGCCTACAGCTTTCACTGCTACTGATTGGTGTTTATGGTACTAGAAGGTATTCTGTACACTACCAAAGGAGAAAGGTAAAAACTAACCCAACCACAAACTCTGATATAGACAGTGGTAACCTGCCAGCAAGATAGGCTGTTGCAATAGTAGCACAAAAGTTGGGGCAGTAAGGAACCACTATCTGATTGAAATTAAATCTATGAGACAGAACTCATGCCCAACACAGATTGGTGTTATTGAAAGCCACTTGTTAGTTCCCGGCTACTCGGCAGCTCAGACCTGAAAACAATCACACAGAAACTATATTATTTAAAACACTGCTTGGTTCAGTAGCTCTAGCTTCTTATTGGCTAACTCTTACATATTAATTTAACCCATCTCCATTAATCTGTGTATCGCCACGTGGCTGTGGCTTACTGGCTAAAGTTCTGGTGTCTGGTTCTGACAGGGCTACATGGCTAATCTCTGACTCTGCCTCCTTTCTTCCAGCATTTATTTTAGATTTCCCTGCCTACCTATGTTC
The DNA here is from genome assembly GCF_982192425.1 of Myodes glareolus. NCBI lineage: Eukaryota > Metazoa > Chordata > Mammalia > Rodentia > Cricetidae > Myodes > Myodes glareolus. Next base: position 121,367,027 of record NC_142053.1, read on the forward strand.
TGCTCTATCAATAGGCCAAGGCAAATTCTTTATTAACAAATTTCTTTATTAACCAGCATACAGAGGGGAATCCCACATCAGACTAGTGGTCAAAAACACAAGACTCCATAGACTAGGGACCTAGAAGAAAACCAAATACTATTGCCCTGTTAAAGGAATAGCAATAAAATGAGTCCTAAGGACATTTTACTTTACTCGTAGATCAGTGTCTTACTCAGCCATCAAGAAAGCTTCATCCTGAAGTTTATGGAAATAAGTAACAGAGACCCACAGCTGGATAGTGTGCAGGGAGTAAGAGACCTTGGAACAATCAGTCCGAAATAAGATGTTTCTGTCAAATTCCTCCCACTCAAGGCTCAGGGAACTCTACAGAAGAGGAGGCAGAAAGATTGTAAGAGCCAAAGGGTATGGAAAACAGTGTCTTCCAGGTACAGCATGAACTGACACACATATAAACTCACAAAAACCATTTCATCATGCTCAGGGTTTGCATAGGTCTAAGCAAGATGGAGGTCCCAGTGCTAAAAGGGGATGTATACACAAGCCTTCATTCAGAAGCTGTTTTCGATTGATAACTTCTCGCAAAGAAAGAGGTTAGTTTTCTATTATGGAGTCGCACTTGGGTTTACACAATTAAGAGCAGGCCCCATGCCCAGGAATAGATTGCCATTTTTAGGGGTTTTCCTTTTGGCCTCATAATCTTTGTCTGGGCTTTTATATCATATAGATCATTTGTTTATTTATTATGGTTTCTGATTTTGTTCTGTGGGTTTTCTCTGTGTATGAATGTGTGTGTGGTTCAGCATCTGTATTATTTCTGGGGCTTTGTCTTTGGCTCTGAACTCATCTAATTTATTTGATTGTTTGTTTGTTTTGTTCTATTCTGATTTGCTTGTTTTTGTTTATCTTATTTTATTCCCTTATTTTTAGATGCCGTTTATTTTCTATTGAGGGAGAAAGAAAGAAGTGGAGTAGGTTTGCATGGTTGAGGAAGTGGGGAGGATCTGAGAAGCAGTTGGAGAGGGGAAGCTGTAATCAGAATATATTGTATGAAAAAAATCTATTTTCAGAAAAAAGTGCTAGATGAATTCTATGAGTCAGAAGGTGAATCATTTGATATTTCATTTTATATTATTTCATGCAATTTTAGATATTAGATGTAATATTTCATTAATGTTACTTTAATACTAACGTAACAGAAAAATCATCATTGCCTGTTTTCAAATTCCAATTTCTGGGTTAAAAGATGGCTCAGGGAGTAAGAGTGCTTTCTCCTCAAATCTGAGGACCCATATTCAAATCCCTAGCAAGTACATTAAAGAAAAAGTCAGCATGAATAAACATTCCTGTAATTAAAGTACTGGGTAGCATAGAGACAGGTGGCTATCAGGAGCTTGTTGGAGAGAGAAAAATGATAGACACTCAACATCCTCTTTTTGCCTCATATATGGACATACATCTGCACGCGCACATACACACACACACACACACACACACACACACACACACACACACACACAACTGCCAATCTCACATTTTACTTAGAGTCATGGGGCCTGAACTTCTAGTGATGACCCTAGAATGGGAGTGAAACAAAGGCAGTGGAGGAATGTTGTCTCATATACTCCACCCTTTTCCCAGATCCACCTCCACCCACACACAATGAGGAGAAAGATGAGAAAGAACTTTTTCTTATATTCCCTTTGCTTTTTTTGTTGATAGTTGCTTAGTGATTATGATGAGGTCATTATCCTTCTTTATTAGTGTCTCTGTTGTTTTTGTTTGAATCTACCAGACCTGTGTTCCTGTATAAAAATCCAAATATTGGTTTTCTGAAGTAATAGAACAGAACACAGATTCTCCAGAGGGTCCCAAAGGATTATCTTCCTTGCCCATTGTCTTACAATGTAAGAACCTGCTGAAGTTGACCTCTTTCCCATTCTTCCTCAGCATCTTCTCCTGGAGACTTGATAGTGATACTCTGTCACTACATTGGCATTCCTCTTAGGGTGGTAATAAAGAGCTTTTTAGCTTTCTCGGGCACAGGAGACTCCTATATGCCTTTGCTGTGCCAAAGGACGGAAATGCCAACCACACCTGACACTCTGCCCCTCTGATAGATATATGAGATAATCTTATTTTCTAATTGTGATAATTGTGCAATCTTCAGTCTTATTGAAAGTAAAAGATAATCTGAATGTCCTATGGAGAGGACGGAAGGAAAAGTTGTCAGTTTTCCAAACTCTGCTTCTCCCCATAATGGCTTTAAGCCCCATAGTCATATTTTATTTTAAGGGTAAAGCAAGCAAATAGGAGAGAGGTGTTGGCACCTGATTACTGAATCAGTGTTCTCAGTTGGCAAACCCTAAATGCTGATCCTAAGGACTGGCAATTCTCTGAACTAAAAACACTGGAGACTTGGTGCTTTTTGTCCTCACATGTGAGATCTAGTCAAAATTCCAGGTAAAAGCCTACTTTGCACTTCATACCATAACTTTGAAAGGATTTCTTTGTCACCTGAAGCTTTGACATTTTGGAGTACTGAATTTGATTTCTGGCTGCCTAATCTGTGGGGTATCTTCAAGTGAATGATAACGGTCCCTTATCAAAAAAAGTAACTATTCTATACAAATAATTCTTGCCATCCCATCTAGGAAAATGGCTGACCTTTGAGCATAAAAGCAGAATTTAGAACACTTTTACTTTTGACTCTTTTGATTTTTTTTAAACCCAAGATGAAAACAACATCAGTTATATGTCATTCAGGAAGAACAAAGATAGAAAAAATGATGGAACTGAGCACAGCAAGAAAGGAGTTTTAGTTGTAGTGATTATGAACTATCCACATAGCACTGTGGGAAGAAATTTGGATACCATTGTTGAGGGAAGGAGAGAATAAATAGGCAAGGGTAGTGGAAAGTTGCAATAAAAATCATGTATGACAGGGATAAAAATGAAACCAATAATTTTATATAATGAGTATACACTAATAATAGAAAGATATCTTCAAAAAAATTTCAATAGCTTGCTACAGAAGTGTATCTTGGAAAAAGAGGTTCAAAGTAACATATAAAATGTCTACTAATATATAAGAATTACATATATGCTGTGTTAATATATGGCCATGTTTGTGCACTCTTTCATATATGCCATGCAAACTCATATGCATACACATATCTGTGCATGCATTAAAACTGTTCTTTTATTGTTTCAACTCTGTAGGTTTTAGGCTAAACTTTCTCTGTGCCATTATGTTTTACAAATATCTAGTTAATATATATTGATAATAAGATGAAACATGAATGCATATGTTGAATTCATACATCTGACATGCAATGATAAATTTATACACACATATGTATCATTTAAACTTTTTAAAAGGACAATAAAGTTAGAACTATATTTATCTTCATTTTTTAAATGCAATTTTCCACTGCACATCTGAAAAATGGTATGGTGGCAAAGCCCAATTGTGAATCTGGGCCTGTTCTACTCCATATTTGCTTTCTTTCCCTCTGCCATCTAATTACACAACTGATATGGAAGGGAATTAGATGAACCACAGATTAGAAATGGTTCAATACTGATCCACATGTTCAGGAGCTTCATTCTCATGAGGTGAGATAAAATGGAGGTATGTTCTCCATTTTAAGGCAGACTTAGAAAGAGGCAAAGGAGATGAAGAGACAGTGGCTGCAATATTGGCTTTATTTCCCCCACCATAGAGTTATAAATCATGGTATAATAAATGAGAACAAGTGATCTGGGTACAGACTGGATACTGTACTGATAGCACAGTTGTCTGTGGAACATTAATACTTTATGAAAAACTCCACTTACCTATAGGTTCAACTTAAAACCTCCTATACTGGTTGTAGCACAGGTCACCCCTAAGTTACTTAAAAGGCCTTTTCTATAGATGCTCCAAAAAGTTAAAAGTTTGATTATATTAGATATACAAGAAACAACTGATGTCCTCCAAATCACAATATTCATGAAAAGCAGCAGAAATTAATTACAGTAACTAATATAGATCTCTGTGTGATTATTTTGAGTCAGGGTGATCAGGACGAACTAGCAGCCTCTGCCAACAGATTACAAACAGCAAGACACTGACAGTTAAATAAAGTCTATTAAGAAAAATGAAAAGGTCTTCAACCTAACCAAAAATGCTACAGGAAATAAGGAAAGCTTGGAGCAGAGGAGTTAACCTTCGCCAGGGAAAAGCACACCAATCATATCTACAAGTAGCATTATACTGACTGAAAAGAATGTCCATGAATTTAATGGAGAGTGGGGAAGGGTATATGGGAGAATTAGGAGGTAGAAAAGGGGAGCGATATATATTATAATTAAACTACACATATATAAAACATATATATGTATAATATATGACACATATATGTGAGATATATATATATATATATATATATATATATATATATATATATATATAAAACAGTGTGATTGGGTATGTCCCATATATAAGTTTTAACTGATAATCATTATACTCTTATATGTCCATGTTGAATGAGGGTCAAATAATTAAAGATAGACTCAGCTAAACAACTCTGTTGATTCCATGGGTAGTAGACCAATCTTCCCTCGTTTAGCTCTGTTCCCTATGTCTCTCATACTACTCTTAGTTCTAAAAAGTGTACTAGATACAGGAAGATAGATGTCACTGTTTTTCCATATATAGAATTTAGATGTGTGTGTGTGTGTGTCTGTGTATGTGTGTCTGTGTGTGTGTGTGTGTGTGTGTGTGTGTGTGTGTGTGTGTGTGTGTGATGAAAGTGGAAAGTGCAATATGAAAGAAGAGGCCTAACACTAAAAGGATAGCGAGCAGGAGCAAGAGAAAGAATTTGACATAAAAGCAGGCTGCTTTGAGGAGAAAGGAAACTAGTAAGAATAGGGATCAGGGAGATGGGAAGAGCAGAAGCATAATAATAGATGCAGGATTTTTTGTGAAACCATTACTAAAAAGAAAAGCATAATATGAGTCTAGTAATGTACCACTCCCATGGCCATAGTTGAGGTACAAGGTGACAAATTCTACTTGCAAACACCTTTTGATTTTCTGGTCTGCTTTTTAAACCTTGTGCCTAATGACATCATGTTGGTCAAAACAAGTCACAAAGACAATTCAGAAACAAGGGAAAGAAACAGACACTGCCTTTTTAATAGTACAAATTTCAGAATCTGTTGACGAAGGGTGTGAACAAACAAAGAATGAAACCCTATGAATGCTACTTATAACAAATCCTACATTATCAAAGATGCTAGGGAGATACTGCCAAACAAGAGAGACACTGACCCCTTGGAGTTCATATTGAAAACTGGTAAAAATTAGACATGAATTCCACTGCAGCCTGCTACAATTGCGATCAAACGTACTAGTGAAAATAAATCTACTCTGCCCATCATACATTTCTGAGAGGAGTACATTCTTTGAGGGATAATTTTGGACTCTCTCATTAACAGAATGATCGGATATGATATAGTAGTTCAAGGGAATCATTGTGTTCATTTAAAGAATCAAAGGACTAGCACTCTGCTATATTGTCAGTATAGGAATCAGAAGAAAGTTGTCCCTTACAAACATCTTGCTATCAGTCCTGTTGGCATTACAGGAGTCTTTATGTAATTCAAAAACTTTTGCTGAGAGTCATTTATATACCAGGTTTTATAAGAGAATTTCCATCTAAGACTTATCTACTTCTCTTGATAATCTTGTGAGAAAATCTCATACAAGATTTAGTCCATATTCAACAAGTGATTATTAAAGAACTAGTTAATATACCAGGCCCTGGGTCTTACGGATAGGAAATATACGTATTTCTGGCCCACCAAAGCTCACATTCCATTACAAGAGAAAGACTTGTAAACAATACAATTAAAATATAATGAGGCAAGTGCATTTACAAGAGACAGTATACTTTAAAACATTATGCAAATGTAAGGTATTATAATTAAGCAGAGCTGTAGGTCTCAAAGACCTCATCCTGTTTTCAGAAGTGCCTAATTTATCCTGAAGGAAATCTGTGGTGCTGAGACAATTTGAAGTGGAGGGAGGAATACCCTGATTCGAAAACCATATGCCAATTTTGTTTCCACTTTCCAAGAAAATATGATTAAAAATAAAAGAATGATAATGCATACCAGCCAATCAGATAAATAGCAATCTTTGAAGAGTCAAAGTAAGGTTCAGGAAGTACATAGGCCCAGGGTAGGAATAGCAAAAGAAGAAAAATGTGGAAAACCAAGGTATTGAAAGGACCCTGAGCATCAACTTAAAAACTTGAACATTAAGTACAGAGTGATCCTTTCTGGACATTGCTTCTAATTTCTATGACAGGAAATAACTATCTGTGACTTCTAGTCACAAACAAGAGTTTATTCATCAGCTCTGGCCCTTGCAAATAACTGTTTACTCAAGCAATCTACTTATAAGTTTCTGCCCTTCTTACATATTTTTCCATTCTTCTACTTTCTTTATGTCCATAAATGTTTGTTTCCTAAAACAAAGCATACTGGTTGCTGGAAGGTACATGATAATATCAGCTACTGAAATCAGCTTATCTGACCTAAAATTTTCGCTGACAAATATAAAATGGTTTTAATAAAGTACATAGTCTCAGACATGAAAGGAGTTATTTATCACTAATCGTAAACACCTAGAAGCCCAATCACTGGTGATTAGAGATGCTACTGAGAATATCAATGCCACAATCTCAGGACTGCTTTCATTAAATGACTTTGCCAGAATTATGAAACTTTTTAATTTCATTATAAATAGATCTCTCTAACAATAACATGTATAATTAAGCAAATATTGCTATGCATTTGAAAAAGTCATTATCATCTGCATTGGCCTCAGTGATAAATTTATATATGTGGATCAAGAGAGTCTTACAACCTGTTGATTAATGTAAAAGTAAACCAGAACTTTCAGACTATATTAAATCCCTCCAAATAATCAGAATAAATATGTTTTGACTTGTAAATAGTCAAGTATTTTATAAGGAATTGTGAATGAGATATTGATATCAATTACTTGAGTTTAACTTTTCTCTTAGGTTCACTTTCATTCTTTGTCTTTCTCAGGCATCAATATTCCTAAACCTTGCTTCAATTAATGATATATTTAAAGCTAAATCAAAATTTCAGTATTCCATTCAATTTAACTTCAATTTAATATGTAAAAGGTCTTCCAAAAGTGCAGGAACAGAAACATTAAGGAGTACTTCCCTCAACTGTGCCATTAGTCTTTATCCTTCCAATGACTATGTCAATTATTACATTAAATTCCTCCCATTTAAATTCTTAGTGTAAACTACCCCACCCTCACCTGATTACCCACCTGTTCCCATTCCCACCTGCTGCAGTAGACCCTAGAGATCTCTTCTATTTATCCTTCCCAGTGTCTCCCCTTGAGCCTTCCTTGCTACCTAGTCTTTCTGGGTCTGTTAATTGTAGCATGGTTATCCTTTAATTTAGGCTAATATCCCCTTATAAGTGAGTACATGCCGTGTTTGTCTTTCTGGGTCTGGGTTACCTCACTTCGGTATTTTGGGCCCGCCATATGTCTCATACTGGGTTGCCTTGTCCGGCCTTAATACAAGGGAAAGTGATTATTTTTACTGCAACCCGATATTTCATGTTTTGTTGATATTTATGGGAGGCCTACCCTTTTCTGAACAGAAAAAGAAAAGGAGTGGATTTAGGCAGGCAGGGATAGAACTGGATGGAGAGGAGGGAGGGGAAACTATGATTGGGATGTAAAATAAACAAATATTTTGAAAATTCCTAGTGTAGTTTATCTTCTCTTAATGAAATTCTGACATATATATTTCACTAAAGTGAAATTGTCTATAAAGAAAACCACTGGAGTTTTCCATTATGATTGAAATACTGGAGAAGGGATCAATAAGTTAGTTTTAGAAGCTGTGGATGTAATTCTGATAATATTGCAGTCCGTTACTCTTATGTGATTCTTTCAATGACATTGTGTACATCTGTCTTCACTGAAAAAATATACGTGAAATTCTTCAAGGAGTTCCTTTATTTGTTAACTCCACTGGTAAATACACCTATTGCACATGTATTTACAGTAATAATTTGTGATGATGTTAGACCAAATATGACCATATTTCCTAACCATTTCTTCAAAAGTTGTCCAACCTTCTAATAACAGAAGGAAATGCTTCAGATTTCCCATGTCGTTCTCCAGCGTCTAATCTAGTGAACTTCCCTGATCACCAAATTCACACCTTTTCTATAAACCTTAAGATCTAATCCAGGTTAAACAACCAGGGCTCCAGTCTTGTCTGGCTGCCCATGGCTACACCACAACAAACCTCTAAGCTTCTGCTGTGATGTGCCCAACTTGCAACTACCCACAATTCCATTGTGCACCACTTACAAATACCTCACCTACCCAAATTACCTGTGTGTTGTGGGTCAATGTTCTTGTAGATTGTAAAGATTTGTCACTCATATTGGCTTAATAAATTGCTGATTGGCCAGTAGCAAGGCAGGAAGTATAGGCAGGGAAAACAAACTAGAAGAATTCCAGGAAGAGAAAAGACAAAGAGTCAGTCACCAGCCAGATGCAGAGGAAGGAAGATGAGAATGCCTTACTAAGAAAAAGTACCACACCACATGACTAAACATCGAACAGAATTATGGGTTAATATGTAAAAGCTAGTTAATAATAAGCCTAAGCTAATAGGTCAAACAGTTTATAATTAATATAAACCTCATGTGTTTCTTTGGGACTGAATGGCTGTAGGACCAGGGAGGACAGAATCTTCATATACAAACAGCACCCAACATTTGGCAACTACATCCACAAAAAAAAAACTGAGAAAGGAGCAGGACAGTGGTGTCACACACTTTTAATCTCAACAGTCGGAGGCAGAGGCAAGTGGATCTCTGTGAGTTCAAGGCAGCTTGGTCTACAAGAGCTAGTGCCAGGACAGACTCCAAAGCTACATAGAGAAACCCTGTCTCAAAAAACCAAAAAAAAAAGGAAGAAGAAAAACCTGAGAGACCTTTGTAAAGTACTCTAGACAAAAAAGAACAGAGTCAAGCATGGCTTCTTGGTAACAGTATTTTCTCTGGTTGCTCTGGTTGGCTCTGTTTGCTAGAGGCAAGGAGAGGTGCGACTCCTTTAAGAGAGGTTTCCTGACTCAGCATTAGTGGCAAAAACCTGCCAGCTCTTTTAAGATGCCCTGACACAAAACACTTAAATGGTGTTTATTAGAAGCACCCATCTTGGTAGTGACATGAACCTAGAAACCCCACAACATTGTGACAATATGCACGGCTCCTGCCAGTACCTCTTCCATGAAGTTAGACACTCAGGAAGCTAAGGAATAGGGCAGATCCAGCTGTCAAAGCTTTAATCCTAGCTCTGTCACTTAGCACAGTAAAGATTCATGTGGTCAGAAAATGATGGAGATGTACAGTAAAGACAGATTCAGATGAAAAAAAACCGCTAAACTGTTCACAGTGTGTTTAAAAATGTATGTAGGCTTGGGAGAGAAAAGAAAAAGGTAGAAAAAGGTCTTTAAAAAGAAATAGAGTGTGGTGGCACATGCCTAATCCCAGCACTTGGAAGGAAGAGGCAGTTGTATCTCTGTGAGTTCAAGACCAGCCTGGTCTACAGAGTGAGTTCCAGGACAGCCAAAGATATACAGAGAAACCCTGTCTCAAAACCCAGAAATTAAAAAATAAAAATAAAAGAAATAGAGGAAAAGAAAAAAGTCATGTAAAGACAGAATATACATACAGAATCTGGATATTATGTATTATCATGTTGTTTTGAAATTTTTGACTGCTAATGAAGGAGCAACAGATGCCAAAAGGCATTTGATTATATATGCTGCCAGATTAATCCAAGGTTTTAAAATGCCTTGACTTCAAAACTTAAGTCAAAAGATACATTTCTTTGGAGAGGAGAGTTTACTGCTTTTTCTATAGGAAACAAGAGACTGTGGATTCATTCTAGGTTTAAAAAAATAAGGTTTGATTGAGGAAGGCCCCTGAAAAAGTCTCCAATGGGAACGGTTATCCTGGATGATCCGTTTTAGAGTAAGTACCTCTGCTGCAGTTTCTTCTGAGTTCTGCATTCAGAACAGCTTCAAGGATGCTGTCTTAGATGGTCAAGTCTCAGAGAATACTCCAGTCAGGCCTTGATCACAATCCTCAATTCTCTTTGGGTCCCCATAAGATTATAAGCACTCCCAATCAGCAGGAAGTAACCTAGAAGACTACACCCATATTCCCAAATACTGGATTATGGATGTTTGTCTTTGTTTAGCATGTTGGATAAAAGTTGTTATGACTAATGTCAGGAAAAATCTAAACAAAGAAGATTTGATTCACGGTTTTTGTTTTGAAAAGATAAAAGGGAAAATGCTGTGGGATAATGCTCTTCTACATTCTAAAGATTTTTACTCATATTTGTTTAATAAAGTACTGATTGCCCAGTAGCCATGCAGGATGTATAGGTGGGGCAACAAGACTAGAGAATTCTGGGAAGAGGAAAGACTGAGAGTCAGTCACTAGAGAGATACAGAGGAAACAAGGAGAGAATGCCTTACTGAGAAAAGGTACCAAGCCATGAAGCTAAACAGACAAGAATTATGAATTAATTTAAGTTGTAAGAGCTAGTTAATAATAAGCCTGAGTTTATAGGCCCAACAGTTTATAATTAATATAAACCTCTGTATGTTTCTTTGGGATCAAACAGCTGCGGTAATGGGTGGGACAGAAACTTCCATCTACACCCATGTTATCTCCAAAGACTGAGCTCCATGAATCTCTGCGACCTTTCCATTCACACCTTCTGCCAACCTGCAAGATTTTGTGTTGGTCTCTGGCAGTGCCCTTGGAAAAACTGGTCTCTCCTGACTGCTCCTCAGAAGATCTCCTGGCATTGGCATTTCTACCTATCACCCAACCCAAAAGACCCTCTCATGACATATCCAATCATTCCATCCAGTCAGATATACCCCCACACTAGGAGCTTAGATGAGAAATAACATCCTATATTCCAACCCAGTCTGCAATATTTACCTGACTTCATTACACCCAAGCCATTTCCAACTTCTAGGTCCAGCGTGATTGAAAAGTCTTTCTTCTTCCCCAACCTTCTCTGCCCATAAAAGAACTAACATAAGAAGCCCATATGCCCAGATCTCAATTAAAAAGGCAATTTTTAAAAAACTCCAGTATATACTCTTCAAAATCTATCAGTACAAGAAGAACACAGAACACCAAATGGACAAGACTAGAAAATAAAATGCCCACAACATACCATAGTTAAAGTACTAAGTCTACAAAACAACGAAAGTGTATTGAATACACCAAAAGAAAAAAACCACAAGAACATAAGACAGATATGAAGCAATGCCCATCAGAATAATAGCTGATGTTTTTGAAGGACACTTTGAAAGCCAGAAGAGTATAAAGCAATGAATTCCAAATCATAAAAGACTATGATGGCCATTCTGACAAATACACTCAATAAATCTATCTGCCATCCTTAAAGGAGAATTTTCCAAAACAGAAACAGACCACCACCAATTTTATGCAAAAAGAAATATAAAACATAATTACTAAAACACAAATTACCACTAAGAACAAAAACAGCAGCATCAAAATTAAACAACAAAATGAGCCTGATTAACACACATAATTCAATAATAGCTTTAAACACCAGTGCCTTCAATTCTCCAATCAAAAGATACAAGCTGACTCAATGAATCAAGAAAGAAAATCCATCTATTTGTTTACAAGAAGCTCATCTCATATTTAAAGATAGGTACCACCTTATAGTAAAGGAATTGATAAAAAGTACTCCAATAAAATAGGATAAGGAAGCAAGTAGGCATTGCTATCTTAATACCTGACAAAACAGACTAAAAACTAAAACTAATCAGAAGAGATAGAGAAGGATACTTCATCCTAACCAAGGGAATAGTTAAACAAGAAGACATTACTATCCTAAACATATACGCACTAAATTCTGGGACATTTGATTTCATAAAAATTCTACTACTAGATTTAAATATATAGATTAACATTAATCTATTAAGAGTAAGTAATTTCAATACCCCACTCAATCAATCATCAGTTTATATGGACAAAAATATAAGCAAAGAAATATCAGCATTAATTGACATCATATATCAAATGGAATTAACATACAAGTAAATAACATTCCACACAAATACAAAAGAATATCTATTTTACTCAGCAGCATATGAAAGCTTTTTATAAAATATACTACATCCTGGAACACAAACCACATCTTTACAAATTCAAAAAGATTGAAATGACTCCTTTCTATGAAAATGCAAAGAAAAAAACAAATTCAACAATAAAAGGATCTCTCGTAAATACACAAATTCATGGAGATTAAGCACTTTGTTACTGACAGATGAATGGGTCAAAGGAGAAATAAAGAAATAAATAAAAATTCCTGAAACTAAATGAAAATAGAATATATCAAAACCACTAGAACACATTGAAAGCAGTCCTATGTGGGCAATTCATAACTGCAAGTGCTTGCATTAACAAAACAGAGGGGGCACAAGTAAATGCCCAGAAAGTTAGAAAACAATAAATCCAAACCCAGTTGATGTCAAGAAATAATAAAAATCAGAGCGGAATTCAACAAAATTACAGAAAGAAAATTACAAAGAATCAACAAATCTAAGAACTGGTTAACTAAGAAGATAAAGAAGATTGACAGACTCCTATACCAACTAACCAAAAGAAAGAGAGAATACCAAACTTAACATAAAATTATCAGAGTCAAAAATGAACAAAAACTTGGCCAATAAGATATCAACAGCCTAAACATATTCATAATGAGTAAGAAAATTAAAACAATAGTAAAATAGTCTGCTAGCATAAACCAAAGAAGGCTAAGTCCAGATGGCTTCACAGGAGAATTCTGTCAAATGGTTCAAAGACCTAAACATGAATACTGATGCACTGAAACTGATAGAAAAAATATAGACAATATCATAAATGATAAAGGTGTAGGAATGGGAGAAACTGATGGAAAAATATAGGCAATAACATAAATGATGAAGGTGTAGGAATAGGAAAAAATTCATCTGACTTAGGAATAATACTCAGAATATTTAAAGTACTCAAAAAACAAAGTCAAAAAAGGACCCATTCAAAATGGGAGCAGTAGCTAAACAGAATTTTTTAAATAAGGAATAAAAATAATGGCTAGGGAATATTCCAAAATCTTCATCTTCCCTAGCAATTAGGGAAATGCAAATCAAATCTACTTTGTGATTTCAACTTCCCTGTCATAATAACAAAAACCAGTGAAACAACTGAAAACAAATGCTGGAGAGGATGTACAGAAAAGTGAACCCTCTTTGTCTTTTGTTGGATTGCAAACTGGTGCAGCCATTATGGAAATCAATATGAAGAATTCTCAATAAGCTAAAAAAATTTATCATATGAGTCAGTTATAGAACTCTTGGCTATTGCCCAAGCAACTCAACATCCATACTTGCTCAGCCATGTTCATTGCTGCTTTATTCACAAAAGATAGGAAATGGGAACAACCTAAATGTCCTTCAATCAACATGTAGATAATGAAAATGGTGTACATATACATAATGAGTATTATATAGCTGTAAAGAAAAAAATGAAATCAGAAAGTTTTCAGGTAAATGGATGGAACTAGAATATATCTTATTCACTGAGTTAACCCAGACTCAGAAAGGCAAACATCACATGTTCTCTCTTATAGGAGGCTTCCCACTCTTAATCTTCCGATGTGAGCATATATCCTGGAGTAACTGCAGAAAACAGGAAAGTAAAACTGGATCATTACCAGAATAGGTGGTTGGGGAGCAATAGAGAGGGGAATTACAGAGTATAAATAATCTGATAAGGGAGATGGGAAAGGGGATGCTATTTAAGGAGTAAGGTAATACACAATAAGATGGGGAAGGGTAAAGGGAAATAGCAGGATTCACATGAAAATGAAGAAAGTTATGTATGGGGAATTAAATACAACAGAAAGAGGGAGAAGGCAAAAATAATAATAATGTCTATAATAATCATACTATTATTTATCCTTAGATATCTGTTATATACATTATTCTATATATAAATAAAATGTATAGTTTAAAGGATTTTTCTCATCTGGATTGACAATGTTCACGCTAAGAGCCAAAGACTTCCTAGGAAAAACCCCAGTAGCAGACATGGCATATCCTCTACTGAGTTGTTGACCAGACCAGTGTTGAAGAGACTCCCAAAATACAATCTATGGCTGTTGTCATTGGTACTCCCAGAGGTGCAAAGTAAGTCTCTATTACTGAAGACACTATGCACTTCAGAAACAGGAACTAGAGACCTTGAGTTGGAACTGGCCTGAATGCCTCCTCCCTGAGAACTAGATTTCATGGTAACAGAAGAGACCATGCATACTTCCAAAGGAAAGAAGCAACTAACAGTCTTACCTACCTATACTGACTATAAAGCACAACAGCAAGCAGCATGGTATAATTATTCTAAAAGTACAGTAGAGGCACACATACATTTACAATAGCCAACAGCTCTCTAATTGGACTTAGGACCTATTTAATAAGAGAGATACTGTGCATGGTATTGGAAACCTTCTTAACTACTCAGTGAAGTCATGGATCTTGGAGGAGAACCTACAATCACTACTTTACTAAACCAGCAAATACCTAACAATAAACTAAGCATTTGTCTTTATACCCACAATTATGTGTTATTCTCACCTCTCCTCAAGGAAATTTCTCTTCGCTACAGATGGAAACCACTACAGAAAATCACAACCAATCAAAATGCAGAGTTGTGGAGCCCAGTCCCAAAGGATACATCTACAAAATACTACTGCAACTTACGGCTCGGACAATATCATAGAAGAACTACTGGTAAAAGCAAGAGAACTGGGGTGATGGCTGCAAGATTGTGTCTCCAAGTAATGTGAAAAGCTATACCAATAAAACCTCACCAATATGACTGCCTAATCATGAGCTAAACAATACAGGGTAAGCCCACTAGGTCTCAACCTTACGCAAAGAACTACAATCATCTATGGAATCCTGAGAGTAGAAGTAGTTTTTTTCCTCCAGGGTAGAGCATGCCAGTTGATTATCCAATATCAAATCATCATCCCTGAAAACATGCAAATAAATACCACTATGCAGATTGATCAGGTTATATTTAAGAATATTTATGTATCTACATATTTTCATAAAAAACAGTTAATGAGGAAAGAGTCCATGCATTTGAAAGAGAACAAGTAGGTCTATATGGGAGGGTTTGTTAGGAAGAGGGAAGGGATAAATCTAATTAAATTACAGTATGCAAGATATATGAAAAATTTAAAAACTAACTTCAATAATCCTTTTTGAAGGCAGCACCAAATTTATTAGTCCCTATGGCCATTAGAAGATACATATATACTTATACTCAAGGAAATGGATAATCCCACAGAAATAGAGAAGCAGCACTGTAGTCCATAGCTTGGGTATGGTTTTCAAGAGCTTAATATTGAACAACTTTATCAATAACTACACTTTAGAAGACAGGCTGTGGGACTGAGGAAATGGCTCCTGTGCATGGGTTGAGACTTCCAGCATCCAGATAAAAAAGCAACCAGAACAACACACCCACCAATAACCCCAGTACTGGGTAACTGAGAAAAGTTCATTGGCCATCAAAGCTAGCCCATCAGTATGCTGCAAGATACCTCTAGCTTTTACATTCATGTGAACATATGCACACACCCAACAAACAAACAAACACACACACACAAATAAAACACACACAAAAGAAAGACATTTTGAAATAAAAGAAAGCAACTCTGAACACACTGCAACATAGATCATTGGCCAGAAATGAGTTCATGATCTTTTTTTAAAGTCATTTAGACAACTGGAAACATTTTCATATTGGTTTTTACACATGGACTCTATAATTATGTTGTTATTTCTGTAGGATATCTTTATTTCTCTAGTGAGTTAGTTCTACTGTATTTTGATTAAATATTAACCAATGAATATTTCAAGAAATGTAGGGATGATCCCCTAAGTAAGTATCTTTAGTTTTTTTTAACAGTTCCCTTCTGAAAATTATTAATATAATGAATCAAGGTGACCACTGGAAAACTAAGCTTGGGCAGGTATGGAGCGCAGAATCTCCCTCCCCTTTCTGAGCATCACTAAGCCCCTCATGCCCAGAGCTAATATGACCTTAAGAAAATGAAGCTAGTTTTTAGCTCAGTGATTTACAGGCAGTGAGGAGAGTTGGGAATAAATGCTAATAATGGTTTTCGGTCAAAACCAAAGCAAAATACAAGCCAGCCAAAGCAAATATTTTCTTTCTTATGCTTCCAGTTGACATTTGTGTGGCAGGATAAGGCCTACCATGATAAATAATTTTTTTGAGTTAACAGCCCCTGCATTAGTTTACCTTTTAGTAGGGGAAAACTCATGAAATCATATAAAGGAAATGGAGCATAAGACAAATGTTTCACAGTGGTTCTCTTTTATTTACCAATCCCTCAGGCAAGCTGTTGACTCATCTCAAATGCTGCTCTTTCCCACCTCACATGGCCTCCACTGCATGCAGCACACAACTTTCTCCCACATCTAACACTCTCTACCTTTGCACTTGCTCCATTATTTACCACTATTTTCCTCTCCAATATGCCATTGGCCTTTGGAGTGGGTTTAACACCATAACCCCCAATATATAGGGCAACTTTTATATTTAATGTAACCACTCTTCAGTTTTATGCAAAAAAAATGGGAACTGGGGGATATATTTGTCAGGTATATATGTGTGTATTTGTGCGCGTGTGTTTTGCTGAGAATCGAACCCAGGGCCTCATAGGTACTAGACAAGAACTCTTCCAGTACACTGTCAAAAATCTTTCCATATTTGTCTTGTCAATGGTTGTATGGTAACATCTTTAACAATTGTTAAATCTGTCCCCAAAACACTGAAACTTTCTACATAGACTAGAAAGGGCTCTAAAGTTGACTAATATAGCCTAACAGTTTGAATACAGAATGAAGTCCTTAATTTATCAACTTCGTTGTACTTGAGTATGCCTGCATATGTACTGGCTATTTATTATGTAAATCTTGTAGATCTGTCTTAATTGTTATGAATTTAAACTGCAAGCCAACCTCCAACAAAGTATCAAACTTTAGAGTTTGCTTCTAAGGCTGGATTACCCACTTACACATACAGAGAGGGAGACAGACAGATAGACTGACTGACTGACTGACAGACAGATAGACTGACAGACAGATAGACTGACTGACAGACAGACTGACAGACAGACAGACCATTGGTAAAGCAGATGTTGATACTCAACCCATATCCTTTACCACACAATGTTCTCTAATACACCTATGGTTTTTCAGGGAAATCTCTGTGGCTTTCTCCTAGGGGCTCTTTTTGGGCCCCAGAATATTGTCTACATACAAAGGGAGCAGTTAGAAGGGCCAACAGTTACTATCTCTCTTCCAGTGACTATGAGTCAATGAAAAATATTGCAATTGTTAATATTATCAATTCAATAGCATCTGGAATTATCTAGAAGACAAAATTTTTAGCATGAGTTTAAGAGAATTTCTCTGCTAGGTTCATTAAGGTGAGAAAATTTACCCACTTTAACAACAAGAATCAGTATTCCTGAGGCTTGGATTCAAGATTGGAGAAAGTGACAGAAAGAGCTGAGTATCCGTATATCTTCATCCCCCCATGTCTCTCCATTTCACCCTCCTCTTTATCTCTGTCCTCTTCCTATCTATGGATGCAATGTGATCAGCTGACTCTAGCTTCTGCCATCATGCCTGCTGAAATGATGGAGTATATCTTAAGACTATGGGTCAAAATAAAGTCTTCCTTCCTTAAGTCTCTCTTATTAAGTATTTTGTTGAATCAATGAGAAATGTAACTAATATAGATGCACATCCAGCTTCCTGACTCTTTATTGGAACAATTCTGAGGCTGGTTGTACAATATCTCTTAGTGGTCTATAACAGTTTTAATCATCCACAAAATCAACCCTATCATTAATGTGCTTGTATTAGTTGCCTTTCCTTCCTTGTATTACTTCCCATCTAACCTCCTAAGGTTTCTTAGAATCAGCTCCTAAATGAACAACTGGCATCCAATCATTTTGAGACTGGTTTTTGTAGTGCTGGGGATAAAACCCAGGGCCTGGTAGTTTCTAGGCTAATGTTCTATCACTGAGCTACACCACTATCCCTTCTAGAATCCTATATTTATCTTAAGATCACCATATGAGGCACCCATCCAAAACTGCCAACAATATACAACAAATAAACTGGACCTAGGAAATATCTCATTTAAGGAATGGAGAAACAAAATGACCTTGGAGTTTGTTAAAATATATTACCATTTTCCCTGTAGAAAACATTGGCAGGTACCAACATCTACTATTACATTATTAGTAATCAAAGTGAAGGCTTGGTTCACAGATCAGTAAAACATTTTAATGAGGAAACAACTGGAATAAAATGGAGCCTGGGTCAGAGGTAATGAACCTCCTCTTTCTCCAACCCAGACATTAGTAATACTGCCTGGACAACTGATCCCAGCGTAACAACTCCACGTAACAACTGGTAATCAATAATTTAGACTGGAAATTAAGAATTTCTTAGGAATAACACCCAAGATCTTAGCTTTCCTGTATAGGTGTATAGGTCTCAACCCTTTTCAAGTTTTTACTAGATATATAGAAGATGCAGTAAGGTTATGAGATGGCAGAAAGTGATCTCTTGACTGGTTTAAGCACCCAGGACCAAACTGTGGAAGGCTGATATTAGAATCTGTTTCTTCCTTGAGTCCCTTCAGATTAAATTGTACACTGAAAGAACAAAAAAAAAAACCTCTATCATAGCCTTCAACAAATATGATGCTAGGTTATGCATCATGTCTTATAAAATAGGACTCGATGTCTAATAAAATAGGTCTTTCTCTTCTACCTTTTGCAAGCATATAGTTGAGTGCACAAAGACAAGTATTAAAGCAGGCAAACTGGTAAGTAACATCAAAGTTAGGTAATAGAAGAATCCAAATGATGCCTGGATCCATCAGTTCTCAATACACAAGGAGAAGCCTGGAAGAAATGGCATCTGTAAAGGTATGGGTGATAAATATTCAAGGAACAGAAAGGAGGTCAATGTGTGTAAAATTGGGAGGGGAAAGTCCAAAAACTTAGAATGCAGACATATACTATATATCCTACTGAGGGACTCTTTGGTAAAGTCTTTGGTTTCCCAAATGGAAACTCTAGCTTGAGATAAATCTTTACATGTTTCTAGACATGCTACTGCCTTCTCAATGAGCACTAGTTAATTAAAACTAACCAGTAATTTATTCATTAGTCGTTAGAAACTCTAGTTCTAAGCTACCTTCAACCAGAACAATTAAATCAGAAATACTAGGAGTTGGGACCAGGGACTGAATGTTATTTTAGGCATGTATAGCCAGCTTTGAGAAGCAGGCCTTTGCTCATGATTCAGTTCCTTAATGAACAACTAGCCAATCTGCCACCATGCTAGGCCTCCCATGAACTGAAGTAAGTGTGGGTTTGGTGGGAGCTCAGTCTGGGTAGGCATTATAGTTCATTGTGTTCTTTGATCTTTAATATCTCAGAGATAATTCCTTCCCTCTCGTCTGAAAGAAGAAAAGCAATCCTGAATCCAAGAATCAAGTTTCACAGATCATACAAGTAGAATCAGGCCTCAAAAACTAGTTCTGTGTGGGTCAAACCTTACCCTCTATGTACCCCTGAACTGCTTGCTAAGGGAGAGGTGTTCAGCTGCAGCCCTTAGGAACAGAAAAAGGAAATTTAAAAATTAAAAGAGTTACATGGAGAAAGTGTCAGAGGATGTAGGCATGTTCCTATCACTCACCAGTTTACCATGGGCAATGCTACGAAGCCCAGCAGACTCGAGTAGCCATCCTTCAGTCACTTCCCCTGCCCTTTCTGTGAAGAATTTCTAGTTTCCTTTTGCCCCTCTTATACTGCACATCTGATTCCTTAAAATAGATAGTATTGGCTGTGTATGCACAATAACTCTAGGCTCTGCACAACTACATGCCTTCTCATGGGTTAAGTGTTGTTCATGCTTCCCTCCAAAATTCCTACATGAAAGCTCTGATTTTCAATGTGATAATATTTGGAGGTGGGACCTCTGGGAAGTGATTAGGTTTTGATGAGCTCATAAAGGTGGAGGTCATTGTTAGATGGATATTTTTATAAAAAGAGAAGAGGTCCCAGGCAGGAACTTACACTCTTTCCATCAGGTGAGAGCACAGCAAAGACACCTCCAGCTGAACTTGCCATTACTTTGATCTTGCATTTATGGTCTTCAGAACTAAGGCAGTAAGTGTCTGTTGTTTAACCCATCCACTCTTTGGTAATTTTGGCGTGGAAATCCAAACTGACCAAGACTGTAGTCCAAGTCTCTACAGCCCAATCAAAACAACCCCCATCTGGCACTGACTTCTATATAACAGCCGGAGCAAAGAGTGGGTTAGATGTAGAGTGTGATGCTGAAGCTGCTTGCTTCTCTATTCCCACTTCAACCAGACTAAATGCTACACTATGGCTCCAAATCTTTTGAGCTTTGAGTTTACCTGTTCTTTAAGTTCTGTCCTTACCATGCTTCTTCACTCTCTTCCATGCTGGCCGTGCTTCCTTCACCATTTGCTGCCAATTCAAGATATCCTTATTTTCTAGTCCTTCCTTCTGGAGTGCATCTGCCCAGATCTTAGAACAGCAACCAGGTTCTCATTTAACTCTCAAGTCTAACTTCCCCTCCACAGAGAGACTTTACCTGTCAGGACTAATGAGGTTCCTTGTCCCCACATACCTAGTTATTGGCCAGGCATTCAGTAATTTTTTGGCTAGTAATAGGAATACTTTTATAAACTCAAACTAAGCCTATGGCCAGAAAGATTGTGATTCATCTATTGAAAATCCTATTCGCCATATTGCTTGACATGCTTTTCAGTTATAAACTCACTGCTAGCTCTTATTCCATGGTTTACAAAATAAGAACAAGGATTAGCACAAGTCACAAGGTTATCTTTTGACTGAGAGTTCAATATGGATTAGTAATTGCATGCCCAGTGCCATATTCAGAAAGACAGAGGACTTTCTGATTCCTTCCTTTGCATCTTTTTCTCTACATTCAATGCTGGATTTTCATTTGCATGTAGTACAATGAGGTAGGAAATAAACACATATTACACTGGCTGACATTCTTTGAAGCGCCATTGAACTTTCATCAAAACAAGAAGCTTGATGCAAATTAGCAGGAGAAAGTATCCCAGGCTCAGACCAGACTCTAAGTATTCTCATCTCCTGCAGGATAGTAAAGTTTATTGTCCTATTGCTGTTAAAAAATGCAAATATTGGGGGCCTGGAAAGAGTCAGTAAAGTGTCTGCTGTGCAAGCATGAGGAACTGGGTGTCGAGTCCCAAAACACATAAAAAAACAGCTTCATGTGGTGACATACACCTGCAGCCCCAGCACAGGGGATGGAGAGGGATGGAAACAATCAGATCCCCAAAGGTGCCAGTCAACTTACCTGACTCAATGAATTTCAGGTTCAATTAGAGACCCTGTCTCAAAATATAAAGGAGGAAAGACATCCTATGTCAAACTCAGGCCCTCCACACGCACATACACAATACCATCCATCCACAAAGAGTAATCAACACCATTCTCAACTTGGCATTATCTAAGTATTGAAACAAGACCCAGTGGAATGTAGTTTCTTTCTCAGATCCTTCACGAAAGGATGGATATTTCCTGGGACCAAGGACAGACCTGCCCCCATGGTTAATATCTGTTTTTTGTTTGTTTAGTTTTTTTTTTTGCTCATCTTTCTTGTTTGCATCATGGTATAGGTCTCTTTTTACCCATCTACCATAAAGGTTTACGAGTAGAATCCAAGGAGTGCATGACTTGACTGGGAAGATTTTACCTTTCTATTTTCTCTAGTCTCTATCTACAGTTTGGTGTTTTCTTTGATTTGGCATAGGCAGCAAGCCATGTCTCCTACCATAAAATAAAAATCTTCTTACCACATTTTCATCTGTTAGAGATATTTCAAAATGAAATCCTCTTAACACTCATCGCTACTTCCAAATTATAATGGTTATTAGACTCCTGGCAAAATCTTGTTATGTAGTAGGTTAATAAACAAACATTTGTATTACTCTATCACAAACATGGTTTTATAAATATATTTTGATAGATAAATTTTAATATAATTTATTCCATTTGTTATTCTGTGTATTTTATTTTATACATTTAAAAACAATTTCTGGGCAAGAACTCACAGGCTTTAACGCCTTGCAAAGCTGTCCATGGCAAGAGAAAATTTCAGAAGATGTAGCCTAGCTCCTACTTTAGATCATACACTAAAATAGCCAGAAAAATCTCATTGATTCCTCAGAGAAGTTTCCAGCCTAGGTAACTTTACAAACAGGTGATATTTAACTTATCCGATATCTTCACAAAATGCCTCCTCTGCCCTTTGTCACCATGGTTAGCAATGCTTGTCATCCACTGGGAGCCAATACTACTGAGTCTCTAACAAACACTCCTGCCTACCTTTAATGCTTTCTGACACGCAAAAGAAACACTGGTGAAACTCTTTGCTCCCTGAGGCAAAACAAAACTTGGATTTAAAGTACCTCCTTGTCAGCTTCACCAAAACTACTTCACGTCCCCAGTCTTACCAGCAGCCATGGGCAGCAATGCATGCCGGTTCCGAAGAGCACTAGGAAGTGCCCTTGGTCTTGTCTCTCCTGCTCTGCATCCTCACCATATATTTCCCTTACTAATCACACTGTGCCTAGGAGAATCTCAACTTTTGTCAAACTGGCTCCTCCATGCACGGAAAGTAAGAAAGATGATCTTTTTGGTATGGTTTAGGCAATTCGTTGTTTTCTCTTTTAGCTCTGAGAATTTTGGAAAGCAAGTTTACCAGAACACCACAGAAAAAGGCAGAAAACATGAAGTATAGGCAGAAAAAAAGCAGGCATCTAGCCTCAAGATTGTCCTCAGAGAAAAGGTGTTAAAAGTTTTTAAATTAAAATATAGTAACATCATTCGCCCCCCCCTCCTTTTCTCATTCCATTCCCTCCCTTGCTCCCTCCCCTTGCTTGATAACAAGTTCAGGGCCGATGACATAGTTTTCATCCTCTTACTACTCCTGTGGCTTCACACTGGCTCATCTGGGACTGATGGCTGGATACTCAAGCCCCTTGTCGCTCTTTGTCTGGCATGAGACTGGTAACTCTGAACCCTAGCCTGAGGGAACTAGTTCCTGGATACCACAGCTGCCAGGAGCTCAAGACTTGCTGAGTTTTCTCCAGGTATGAGCAAAGTGATAAGAGGCCAATGTCAGAATACCAGAGAAGGCATTGATTCTGAGAAACAGGAAAAAAAAATACAGAGTGTACAGTAGGGGAGAAAGAAGAAACGATGGTGGGGAGTAGCTACTCCAATAGTCTGTAAAAGAATATTTGTGTATCTCCCAGCCGAGTGCCCTTCTCTTTGGTTCCGCCTTGAGGCTATTTCTGGTACTGCATCTATCCCGAAAAGTCGACCACAAGTAATCCCAGCATTCCTACAGGAGCAGAAACACACAGATAGAGACAACCTAGCTCCTTCCTGATCCACCCAACACTCATTTTGAATCTCCTTTCTGCATTCCGTGGAATCAAAAAAAGAAAAAAAAGGTACTATCTTTCCCAACCTCTTCTAAATTTATGAGTGGCCAGGTACCATTAAGAAACGAGAGTTTGGAAGATGGCTAAATTGGTAAAGTGCTCACAGGGCAAGCACCAGGACCTGAGTTCTGATCCCCAGCACCCACATTTTTAAAAAGCTGTATTTGGTGCTGTGCCCCTGTAATCCCAGCATATCAGATGTATGGAGCTCCAGGGCCACCCACTCAAGCTGAATTGATGAACTACGGATTCAGTGAGATTCTGTATCAAAAAGCAAGGTGGAACTCAGTTGAGGAAGACAGTTGCTATTAACCACTGGCCTTCACATACACATGCACACACACGAGTACACACATACCACATACACACACAAAATAAAGAGGAAATGAAAGGAAACTGTGTGAAAGGAAATCTTGGGTGAGTGTGAAGAAATAATTACTTTCTTTATTAAGAAATAAATAACCCCCCTTCTTCCAGTATTAAACGTGAACCTATTATGTAGAATAGTGATCTTATTTTGACTAAAAATAACAAACATAATGGAAAAGACAAGAAAGTAGTGAAAATCCTAGCCCTGACAATGTTGAGCAATTAAAGCAATATCAGGGACAAGTTTTTGTGTTGTAGAAGAGGAAAAAGGATAGCTATTTGCCTAGTCCACTCACAGTTAAGTTTCATTATTTGCAGAAAAAAACATTCTTAATTTTTATAAGGATAGCCCCTTCAACCCTATATCTCTTTAGTAACTCAAAATAACCATACATCATATATATCTGTTCTTATATGCATATTTTGTGAGGCCCACACCTTAGATATCAACTCTCTACCCCACACATATACCAACAACCCAGGTAACATCCTCTGTGTAACCATACTAGACGGGCTCAGATTTAATGGCAAGCATTCTCTTCTGATCATACTGGATCCCAGGTTTCTTTTCATCACCCTGACTCCTTACAGAAAGTCTCCACAATACACAGGCTCAAAGTAGTCTAATCTGTACTGTTTTGTACATCAACTTTTCATGCTTTAAACACCACAATCTCCTTTTATCCAGCACTCTGTGGATATGCTCTCCCTCTGCAGATACCACTGTGTTACTGC
The DNA here is from genome assembly GCF_982192425.1 of Myodes glareolus. Classification (NCBI taxonomy): domain Eukaryota; kingdom Metazoa; phylum Chordata; class Mammalia; order Rodentia; family Cricetidae; genus Myodes; species Myodes glareolus. Next base: position 121,391,948 of record NC_142053.1, read on the forward strand.
AAAGCACTTATGGTATTGGCATGCATTGATTTTAGTGCTCTTCTGCCTCCAGGAAGCCTCCCTGACAGGCTGAGTTTCATACATCTAATACCAGCTGTTACAATGCCAGTGAAGACTTCTTTCTATGTTAATCGCATGCTGTCAACTGCTATGTTTTCCAGTGATCCTGCCTGGGTTAGTAAAGGTGGCTTACTTGCCACACTGATTACTTATCAAATGAGCCAAACGCATATTAGTTGCTTAATAAGCACCTGATGAATGAATAAAATCTCTTATGTTCTACCCTCAAGATACCAAGTTCCTTGAAAACAGGACTTTAGCTTTTTTTATTACTTTGCAGTTACCAACTGATATCCATAGTGAATTTATAATATTTACTTATTTGTGTCAAGAATAAAATATGTTTTCCTTCAAGAAATTCTACCCAGTAATTAAGGAACATGATTTTTGTTTATTATGTATCTAAATATCTAAGCATAAAATGAGATGCCTATGTATAAATACATGCAACATTAAATCAATTGGTGTCAAATAAAAGCTTGACCTGAGAAATTTTCCCCATCAAATTACCAGGTAGTAATTCAACCCTCTGATTGTGCTTGAATCATGCAGATATACTTTCAATCATTTTCCTATGAAAATTTTCTAGAAAGAGATTATTGACAGTTAAAAGAGGGTTAGAAGATGTAGTTCAGCAGTTAAAAGCACTTTCTGCTCTTCTAGAAGATCTGGGTTCTATTTCAGCACCCACATGACAAATCACAGTGGTCTTATGTCCAGGTCCAGGGTATGTGACTCCCTCTTCTGGCCTCCACAGACACTGCATAGACATGGTGCACAGACATGCATGCATATAAAATACTCATACACATACAATAGAATAAAGCAATATAAAAAATAAAGAAAAGAAATCAGACTGACAAGTCAACTCAACAGGTTAATGTATTTAACCTGCAAGATAGGCGACCTGAGTTCAATTCCAGAACCCTGAACCCCTATAAAAGCAAAGGGAGATAACCAGATAATCAACCCACAAAGTTGTTCCGTGACCTCCATACAAGTGCCAAGGCACAGGCATGCAAACACACAGATACACACACACACACACACACACACGCACGCACACACACACACAGGAGGGGGAGGGGAGAGAATACATAAATTTTTTTTAAAAAGTCACTCTGAAGACTCTATCAGTTTAATCAGAGAAAGATGGCACGATCTTATCACAAGTAACAGCAAATTGTCTTCTAAGGTCAGGTGTATTCTGATAAACAGATACCATAATGCTATGCACAAAAAGTCTCTAGCCAGCAAGATATTGCTAACACTGGTGCTCAATACATGGATAAGGGTGCTAGAGAGATAGTTTGGTGATTAAGAGTATTATCTGCTGCTACAGAGGACCTGGTTCCATTTCTTGGCACCCATATATGGCTCACGACTGTTTGCAACTCCAATTCTGGGAAATCTGCTGCCCTCTTCCAACCTTTGTGGGCACGTTATGCACATGGTGTACATACAAACATGCAGGCAAAATACCCATACACATTAAGTAAATGCAATTTTTAAAGAAGTGGAATAGACTTGCTAAGCACAATTCAATATTTACTATAAGAAGATCATTATAACCCAAGTATTTGAGATGTAACTAAGAGGAGGACATCACTCTTCTTTCTTTCAGATAAAATATGGCAGCTACATAAGATTCTCAAACTCAAGAAGGAAGTCACATAATGGAAAAGATATAGTGGAGATGACTGTAACACACAGTCGGAGATAACAGCAAATAATCCAGACAGCTAAAGCATGTATTTCAAGCAAATTGGAAAGGATGATTCTGAAAGGGCATCTGAAAATTGTGAGAAGTGATTGACCTACTGCTTGTGTGAAAGAATAGTAGAATGAAGAGGAGAAGAAGAAAAGGAAGGAGTTGTTTCATGGATGGACTGGAAACCATACAAAACATTCCAAAAATAACAATTTCCAAATTACAGTCGTCAAATCTAGAAGAGACCTAAAGCATCATGCATATACGTTCATTCAGGAATGGTGGTGCACACTTGCAATTCAAGAACTCTGGAGGCCGCAAGGATGACAAGGGTGACTGAGAGTTAGAGGCAAGCTTGGGCTTCATAATGAGACCCTGTACCTCCTTCTCTTCAAAGACAAGAGAGAATTTTTACAACTCAAGTTCCTCTTTGAACCCAAATTATAAAGCAATTTTTAATATCTGTCCTCCAAAATGTTAAAAGAAGCATGTATCAAAAAGGAATTAAAATTTTAAAAAGAGGATTATTTGTTCCTACCTTCCAATTGACAGCAAATTCATGAAAACTAGATTATTCTTTCTACTTTGATGTATCTCCACCCACAAACATTCAATCCAAAGTGCTTTTACCACACCTCCAGACTGCTGAGCCTCTATCTAGGTCAGAGAGGTCTCTTTCTAGATTTCATAGGTTTAATTGTATCCACATAACAGCCATGTGTTAAAGACTTAACTTTCTATGTTTCAGGATGTGACATTTGGAAATAGGGACATTCCAGTCAAAGTTAGTTAAGATGAAGTCATACTGTAGTTCTGCATGTCCTAATCCAGTAAGACTTGTGTCCATAAATTTTGAATATGGATACACACACACACATACACGTGTATATGCACATATGTATATGCACATGTGGAAAGAAAACACAATGTAAGCATCAAAGTCAAGGTCAGCATGACATATCTATAGGTCAAAGAAAGTCAAAGATTGAAGCCAGTCCAAAATCCAGAAAGATATACTCGCTCAGAGCCCTTAGAAGTAACTGACCCTACCTATGCTCCCCATCACATCTCCGGACTTCTCACCTGCAAAACTGTGGATGGGTGCTATTCAAACTGCCTCTTTTTTGGGTTTGTTATGTAAGCCCTAGTTTTACAGCACACTAGATGGATAAGCAAAACCTGCAGCAAGGGCTGTCTCTGACTCTTTCGCCTGTCCTTTGGACCCTTTTCCTCCTACTAGGTTGCCTCATCCAGTCTTGATATGAGGGTTTGTGTCTAGTCTTATAGTAACTTGTTATGCAGTGTTCAGTCAATATCCCTTGGAGGGCTGCTCTTTTCTGAAGGGAAATGGAGGAGCAGTGTGGGGGGGGGAGTGGGAAACTGGAGGGAGGGACTGTAGAAAGAGGAGGGAGGGGAAACTGCTGTCAGAATGTAATCGATGAGAGAAGAATAGATAAATAAAAGTTTTTTTAAAAAAAACAAAGAGCCCTCTGATACATATATATTCAAGTTCTATCTCTTTCAGAGATTGTCTTAACACCAATAATGAGTTACTGCTGCCTCAGTTATCAGAGTTTCTTACATAGGTTGCCTTTTGCCTTTGGCCCCTTCTTATGTATTTACTTCCTTTCCACAGTTAGAAAAATCTGTGTTTACTAATTTCTAAGATGGTATTGCTGTAAAGCCATCTGTTCAATGAAAAATATTCCTGTATATATGAGATAATCAGCAAACATGGTTCCAATTAATGACTTTAAATTACTATTTAAATGTCGACTTGGATGATGTCCATACAATGTCAAAATAACTGATTTGGATGTGAATATTTCAAGCTGTATTGGATGTGAGTATTTCCACTCTCTGCTTTGTTAACGTGATGCTGAATGGTGTGGTTCATTGTTGTTCTTTTAGCTGACTGACTGCATTGACCACTGGGTGTTGGTATCATAAAGCATAGCTTGGATTCCTTTATGATTACCAGGAGAGAAAGCCAGAGAAAGAAAAAGGTCTTTCCTTTCTTTAAGCTCCATGGCTTATTATTAATAAAATATTATAGTGCAGAAAATATTCCATTTAGGAAGTATCAGTTAATAATATTAGTTAATAGTCCTTCTTGTGGGATTTTGTCCCAACCTTATTTCACCTTTATTGTTCTTTGGGGAACTTCATTATTGTGACTTAAGTGATGCTGTTGTAAAGAAATCAAAGATTTACTATTTTAGGTGAAGCAAGCTAACCAATAGGCCCATGGAGCTGAAAATAGTTAGAGGAGGGTAGGCAAGCAATAAAGGAAGGGGAATGAATACATGTGTATAATCTCATTTTCCACTTTCTCCCCATTCTTTAATTTTTTTTAGCCTCCCACCAGTCCATGTGATGTCAACTGAAAGAAGAGATGTAGGGTAGAATGAGATGGAATATGATAAAGAGGATACCTTGAACTGGAGAAAAAGGAAACTGTGAATTTGCTATGTTAATTAGCTGTCACGGTAATGAATTATCTGAAGCAATTAAGTTTTAAGAGGCGAAGCTTATCTTAGCTCACCACTTTGAAAGTTCTATTCCAAGGTTGGGTAGAGCTATGCTTTGGGTCTCTGGTATGTGTGCTAGATGGCAACAGCATGGAATACAGAGCAAACCATACTGCCCATCTTCTGGCAAGAAAGGAAAAGATAGTGGGGAAGAGGATAGGGTGCCACAATCCACCAATCCACCTCAAGAATATGCTCCTGTGGTACCATAAGGACTTACCACTAGACCTGACCTCTTTGGTTTTCTCTTCTGCTTTTGGTTTAGTTTTATTTGGTTTGGGTTTGTGTGTGTGTGTGTGTGTGTGTGTGTGTGTGTGTGTGTGTGTGTGTGTTTTAAGATAAGGTTTTTTGTTTCTCTGTGTGTATTTCTGTCTGCCCTGGAACTTGCTCTGTAGACCAAGATGAACTCAAACTCACAAAGATCTATCATCCTCTAACTCTCAAGTGTTGGGATTAAAGGTGTGTGCTAACACTGCCTGGCTTAGACCTGGCTTCGTAAACACCTACCATCTTTTAAAGTCCTACTTTGAGGACCAAATCTCTTTTTGTTTTTAATTAATTTTATTTAATGTGAGTGTGTTTGTCATGCATGTATATCTTAGTGCCACTTGCATGTCTGGCTCCCCAAGATAATCAGAAGAGGCTGTTGTTTCAATAATAATGGCTCCCATTTGAATGCTTAGCAATCAGGGAGTGATATTATTCCAGAAGGATTAAAGGGTGTGGCCTTTTGTAGAAAGTGTGTTACCAGGCTTTGAACTTTCAAAAACCCATATGAGGCCAAGTGTTCTCTCTTCTTGCCATCCAGATTAGGATGCAGCTCTCAGTTACTGCTACAGCACCATGCATGTTTTTATGCTCCCTGACATGATGATAAATGACCAAGACTCTGAAAGTGTATGCAAACCCTACATTAAATGATTTGTGTTATAAGAGTTGTCTTGGTCATGATCTCTCTTCACAGCTATAGAACACTGACAAAGACAGAGAGAATCTGATCTCCCTGGAACTGGAGTCACCATGTAGGTGCTGGGAATCAAACATAGATCTTGTAGAAGACCAGCTAGTGCTCTTAACTACTAAGCCATCTCTCCAGCCTCACGGCCAAATCTTTAATATATACAGCTTTTGAGGGCATTCATCATCCAAACTGCAGCATTTGTCAGGCTTCAAATTGAATCCAATCACACCTACTGCTGTTACTCAAGCACTGGGTTTCTGGCTACATTAAAACTTGTAAGTCAGGGCTGTCGCCTTCTTACAGATCTCTCCGATTCTTTCATTTTCTTCTGACTATTTTCCCCTTCTTTATGGAAAATGATCATCACAGTTTCTATGTTCCATCATTGATGCTCCCATGGACTAAAAGAATGTTTCCAAATTGGAGGTTCCATAGTAGGTTTGGGCAACTACAGCAAGATATTTGAAATTTAGGATTCTCAGACAATGATCTTCATACATCTACATAAGTAATAGATCGGTAAAATTTAATATAGTTTCAAGATAATCTCCCTTATTTTATGATGAGATTTTCAAGTAGTATTTTAAGATAATAAACAGCTTTTCATCACTAAAGAGAATTTAAGAGAATACAAATCAAGAAACAGACTGTAAGCCAGCTGTGGTGGCTAATACCTGAAATTACCATACTTAAAAGGTTGAGGTATGAAGAATTCTCCTATGATTTCCAGGCCAGCCAGAGTCATAGGGCAACCCCATCTCCAAAAGCAACATAAAAGGAACAAACAACAGCCAAGCCTGGTGTCATATGCCTGTAACCCCAGCACCTAGGAAATTAATACAGGATGACCATGAGTTCCAGGACATTCTGGGCTGCACTGTTGGTTAAAGGACATCCTAGGCTACATAGCATGATTCCTTCTCAAAATGCAATCATTTAAAACTTCCATAAAAACCTTAACATTGCTGGGGTTATGTAAAATGATTAACCTCTTTCAAAACAGTCTTAAAGTCAAGCATGGAGTTACTATATGAACCAAAAACTAAAATGAAAACATGTATCTGCTCAAAAACTAGTACACAAATACTAATAACAGCACTTTATAAGAGGAAAAAAATACTTCATTAATATGGTCTTGTATTTACAGTGCCCCACACAGGTGTCAACAACACTGTCTCATACTATAAAAATGTTGCTTTTATTTTCTTCAATTTGATTGCTGGGTAAATATCTCTCCATCCCCCGACTCTCACTCTATGTCTGTCTCATTGAGGAATGATGTAGGATTCCCCTCTGTATGCTGTGATTTTGTTTTATTATCATTGGTTAATAAAGAAGCCGCTTTGGTCTATGGCAGGGCAGAATATAGCCAGGTGGGAAATCCGAATAGAGATATAGAAAGTAGGCAGAGTCAAAGAGACTCTATACAACAGGTTGTGAATCCTGGGTCTTTATCTGATCTTTCTATCTTTCATTGAGAATTGATCCTAAGGATGATAGGTTTCTGGCATTTCTAGCCTGTCACACAACTAAAAAATATTTCAGACAGAAGGCGGTAGGAATCCATCAGCATATATGAGAGTTATCACAAGTGAACATCTCATAGTAGTCCATGAGAATGATAGTGAAAACCACAAAGCATCTCTTCACACCCTTTTTAAAGCTTTCTCAGACCCCATTTCTGGTTGTTCAGGTAGGACTAAAAGAACACTCTTACAAGTCCCATAAAACACTGAAATTAAAGCTTTCTATGCTCCATTTTTTTTGTCTCACTTGGTCTCACTCTAGTAGTGAATGGACACATTGAGGGAAAAGTCTTTGAACCTCTTTCATTCTTCATATTTAATAAAGTGACTTGGATTCATCAGATCCATGAGTACAATTATCAATTTAATATCAAAACTCTGAAATATTGTGACGTAGCACTAGAAGAACCACATGAGTGGGTGGATAGGCATGTATCTGGGCTACTTTATTTCCTGCAGGTTGGCACACTATAAGGTGTAATGGTGTTTAGCTGAGAATAAACCTTTCAATGTATAGGAGGACAACATTTTCCAATCTAGTATAGCCCCCTTCATAATTTTCAGAGAATGCCTGAAGATAGAAGCTGATTAGACCTGAAATACCAAGTCTTTGTCTTAACTAGGAAACTTTGGTCTACTTTTTTCTTCCCAAACTTCACTTCTCCTAGTAGCTGCCTCCTGATTTAATTTTTCTACAGTTCTAATATTTGTAATATTCAAATCAGATTTTACTATTAATTAATTCAATGACATAATGCCACTCACTATAAAGAAGTGATAAGCCACTGGGAACAGAAAGCTTTGTAACTTTGTCATTTTGTTAAAGTTAAAGCAAGTAGCAGCGCAATTCTGATAACAGAAAGGATGAAGTGCTTTGTTCTTAGGTTATGCTCTAGAGTACAATTTTTGAAAGGATTAAATATATAAACATCAAAGGAAGACTGCCCTGAAGCTAAGAGTTGTATCAAAAACTCCTCTGCTTTGTTATGTCTCTTATGTTCAAATGTAAGACAATGGATCTAGTGATTGGAATGCTCTCTGTTTACTTTGTGCAACAAAGCAAAGGAAGAGAAATAAGAAGCATTCCCTAGTAATATAATGGCTACCAGTGAATCACCAAGGAAAGGAAGCATGGCAACATGTTTAAGGTCATAGTCTATTTGGCTGTTTCTTCTGTTATGTATTTTAGAACTGTTTAACAGTTTTCCATTTTACTCTTTTAAGGGATTTTTCTCGGTAGACTACAGACAAGAGCTGCAGAAGTTTCACCATCTGCAAACACTTTAGGTTCCATAACAATATTTTTGTTGGTTCACAGATCTCTCCTCTAAGGAATAGCAACATCAGAAATGAATTCAAACACTGACAAATTAATGGAAAAGCCACAATACTGTCACTTTGTAATGCTATTAACTGATTAGTAAATACAGAAATCATATTAGATTCTTTATGATATTCATAGCACATTCTGTTATCTGACTAAGATGTTTTTGACACATTATGATAGTCCATCAAAGCATTTTAGAAAAAGAATCAAGAGTTTTCTGTTTAGAAGCAGATTACAAAACAGAAGAAAAGATATGAATTTTAATATGAAGATAGTCCTGGCTTCCATTTATACTTCTATTACTGTGTAAGCCTTGACAAAATAGTTGATCTCCTTCATCCCCAATTTTGACAATTAATAATCCATAGAATAATTTTGCAAATGATATAGGCTAAGAATATATTTGAAAGTTTGTAGGGCTAAACTTAATACATAAAATATTCTTTCTTCCCTTTTCTAACACTCTCATAACTTTTCAGCACAATTATTCCTAAAACACAAAAGATTATACTTTGGTCATTTCAAAAGTTCCTCTTTAAATGTTTTCTTTCTGAGTCAAATGCAACCACAAAGCATAAAGGCATAATTTGAAATAAGATATAAGATTTATGGTGTATTAATTTAAATTTATTTCCAATTTAATTGACCTAACTTACAAAGGATGATCAACTCCTGGGTTACGGTAGTTAATAGAAAATCTGCAGGTCAAAAATTTCTATAAAAGCAACTTAGGAGCTGGAAAGGGTAGAAGGTAGCCAGATCTGTCCCTGGTGCAGAAAGTGTGTAATGCACCTAAATGTTCATCACTTAAGATTCAATGAAAGGAAACAAGGTTGTCTTCATTAAAAGCCTGAAATGTACTTTTTCTGCTATTAAAAAAATGATATTATTCAGGCATCCCATGAATAATTTTAGAACTATTCTAAAACTGAGAGAGAAGATATCAATGAGTTCAAGCCAATGACCAAAAGGCTATCAAAAGCAGATGTGTATTAAAATCCAATTTCCCATTCACAAACTTGAGTTCAAGATTAGTTTTGAAATGCACGTACACTTTTATGTTTTCGGTGTGCTCAGTGTTTCAGATTGATCTTTGTAAACATGTTTAAATCATCGCTCCATTTACCCATTCACCCTAGAATGTTCACCCTACATTCACCTGTAATTAGGGAAAATACGCTCATTAATTATTGGTAACATTTATTTTCATATTAAAGTGTGTTCATCCAATTTAAGGGGTTTCATTTAAATCAGCACCCAATACATCTTATTTAAAGCCCAAATTTCTCATGCAGATTAACATATATCCTGAACATGTAAAGTCAGAATTGTTAAGTTCACCTTTTAAAAAAAAATCTATCACTGGATTCACTAAAGAAAGTTTAGAAAGTATTTGTCTAAATGTGTCAATATGCTCAAATTACATGGCAATTCATGCATTTCTCTGTAATAGGACACCAACATGTATTTACTTAAGCCTTCTCTGTGCCAAGTTCTGCCACTCAGGATATGAAAGTAGAATATAAAAGTTCAAGGTAAGATTCTGGGACATTAGGAAATTAAAAGTATGTTAAGAGAACAGGAGTGTTATATAAAAACATTTGTGTCACATTAAATGTACAAAAAACTCAAAATATTTGGCTAAAGGTATTCTAATTTCAGAAACAAATCAGGTATCATATATGCCTCTGTGTGTGCAATTGTGCTGAGCTTCTTCAGAAGATTCTTCAGTCCCACCTATGCCTTTTGGGAGCCCAAACACACTAGTGGAGTGGAACTTCTCCGGAATTCACTTCTTTATGGAAGTTTATATTTTTAATTCTTTGTATATACTCAACTCAATTAGACTAAAAACTTGTCAAGAGAAAGAAAGTTTTCTTTTCTCTGTTCTCCTAATTGCCAATCATGCTAGCGCTTTTCTTGCTGCATAATTTGCATAAAATTATTCAAGAGTTAAATTAATTGATCTTGGTGTGGTGCTCTGAGAAAGCTTATCAGATATATGAGCTTAAATTTTAGGATAATATTGAAGAAATTGGGGAGTTTGAAGGGTGGGAAACATGTAAGCTATACGGCTACATTCTTTATTAGGAGATGCAAGCTAAATATTTTAGCCTAGCCACCTGAAACAACTGACTGCATTTTAAGCACAGATACACAAATGGTGTGTATCAAAATATTCCTATCAATGAACTAATACAGAAAAGAGATCCCTCTTAACCCTGAATCCTGTGTTTATCACTCTCAGACTCATGATGATACTGGAAATCCTGCTAAGTTGTTAGAACATCTTTAAAATCCTGGATGTAGAGTCAGCAAACATTTTCACAAGGACCATCTATACAAAAGAATGTGTGTGAGAGAGCCAACAAAATGAACTCAATGGTGTTTTTGGAGGTTCTTTGTCTCATTCTTTGATTCATTGCTTTGGGCATATTTTTGTCTTATTGGTCTTCTGCTTGTACCTTATGGTCTTTGATTTAGTGGGGTTTTGTGGGGGTTGTTTTTATATGCATGTCTGTTTGTTGTGCTTTTTCTTTGTTCTGTTTTATAGTTTTATTGTTGTTTGCCTATTTTCTAAAGAGAGAGAGAGAGAAATGGCATCAAGTTGGGTAGGTGGGGAAGAGAGATGAATCTTAGAAGAGTTGGGGGAGGGAAAATCAAGATCATAAAATATTTCATGAAAAAAGTATTTTCAATTTAAAGAATATATATCAAAAATAAAAATGAATATATATCAAAAATATATATTAAAAATGAAGTTCTGAAGTTTTGTCTCACTGAAGAAAGATGTGATCTAAGAATTTCTGAGGAAACCTGAACTATGAGTGTTACCAAACTCTACTGTCTTTTTCCTGTGCATAGATAACCACAGCACAATTTAGATTACAAATTAAGATCAATAAGAAAGTAAAAATAATGAATGATTAATTAGAACAATTACTGAACGTGCTATAATAAAAATTTTATGCAAATCTGGTTAAAAATAATGGTTCTTTTCATCTTAAATAGATATTAGGGTTTGCCACACACATGTTCTGTACTTACCCACAGGTTGAAACTATCTTTAAGAAGTCGTGCTGTTTAGTTTTTCAACTTGACACAAGTCTTTTTAGAAGAAAGAAACTTTATTAAGAAAGTGCCATCCAAATAGATTAGCTTGTGGGCAAGGCTGTACAGTCCTGTGGTGCATTTTCTTGACTGATGACTAATGTGGAAGGGCCTAGCTTACTGTGAGTGGTGCCATATGTGGGCTCATGGGTATGAGTGCTATAAGGAAAGCAGGCAGTAAAAGCCATTAGTAGTAAGCCAATAAGCAACATTCCTCCATGTCTTCTGTATCAACTCCTGCCTCCAGGTTCCTGCCTTGCTTGAGTTGCTCCCCTGACTTCCTTGGAGGGAAGGAGGGGAGGAACTTGAACTTCCCAAGGGGCAGGAAACCCTGACTGCTCTTAGGGATGGAGAGGGAGGAGGAGAGGGAGTGCGGGGAGTGGGAGGGTATTGGGAGGAGGGGCGGAAATGGAAACTTTTATAAATTAATAAACTTTTATAAATTAAAAAAAAGAAATCCAACTCTACATCACTCAGGGCATCTCTAAACAAGCGTGAACCAAGAGACTGATTTCAACAGATGATAGAATTCTCTGTAATGTTTGGTTAAATCTCTGTGAGTTCAATGCCAGCCTGGTCTACAGAGTGATCTACAGGAATGCCAGAATTACACAGTGAGATCCTGTCTAAAAAATAATAAATAAATAAATAAATAAATAAGAAAGGAAGATTTGATCCTTAAAATAAATAAAGTTGAATCAGAGAATGTAGGTTATGTACATAACCTTCAGATCAAATTCAGTGTTCTTTATAATACCAGAGCTGTTTTAAAATAATTTGATAAAGGTTTAGTCACATGAAGACATCTTATAGATCTATTAAGATCTTCTTTATCAATATTAATTGACATGAGAAAATATTCATGATTTTAATGAAAACTGGGACTCATACTTGCTATCTTTTATTTTTGAAAAGAAACATATAAACAATATGCATCTATTTCAGTGCTGAATAACAACACTAGTACAAGTTATATATCGTCATGGAGATCTAAGGGACATTCCATTAAAAGACTTTTACATATAAAATGGATTTGTATTCTCAAGTTTGACAGTTTAAGTCAGTCAGCAAGCAGGGATAGTTTTATGAGTGGGTGTCTTTTAAGTCTTTACCTGGGCGAGTGGTGGTGCACATCTTTAATCACAGCAGTTGGGAGAGGCAAAGGCAGGTGGATTTCAGTGAGTTTCAGGCCAGGCCAGCCTGGTCTACAAAGTGAATTCCAAAAGAGCCAGGATTGTTACAGAGGAGCCCTGACTCAAAAAGAAAAAAAATAAAAAAACAAAACCAAAAAAAAAAAAAAAACAAAAAAAACAAAGCAAGTCTTTATCTGAAGAGAGCGAGGTTTAGAAAACAAACTTTTTTTTTGGTTGTGGTTGTTTGTTTGTTTCTTGGAAAGATCACAATAGTCAATTTGATTAGTTATACTAATGACCTGTTTGGTCACTTATTTTGAGTTGGACAAGATTCATATTTTGTCTTGTGTTCCGACATGATTATGAAGTTTTCCTCATTTAGTTTTAATCCATTATAGTTGCACAATGCTCTTATTTAGCAGCAGTGTTTTGGAAAATGGTTTATGTTCACAAAGAAAACACCAAAGCGTAAATGGTAGCACCAGGCCAGCTCCTAGCAACACCAAGGCCAGCTGACAACACCAGGCCAGCTCCTGGAAGTCAGAGACTGATTTTCTATTCACTCTCACACAAAAAGACTATAATTATAATTATTAACATTTCTTGGGTGTTTGTGAGATTCTAAGTACTATTTTAAGTGTTTTATATCCTTCCAAACTATTTAAATCATCACAGGAACTCCATGGAGTACATATTATTAGTATTATTCTCATTTCTCAGAAAAAAAATGATCTGAAATAAAAGGGTAAATTTATTCACTTGATAAATGGTAGGTAGTAAGTAGTGGAGCAGGATTCAGCTCCATAGTTACAAATGTTACAGCCTTAATTCACTAGTATTTAGCATGTGTAAGTACATTTTAACAGAGGTTACCTTTAAAAGGTGATGTGCATAAAGGGATACAGGTGTCTTCGCTTCTTATTTTCTGAACTTTACAGTATTAATAGGCATTAATATTTAATCAGATAAATAAATCATCTATGAATGGACTGACAGAAGCTCTGTTCTCAGTGTTACTGCCCCAAATACAAACCAAAGTCTTCGGAAGTGGCAGTGCTTCCCAAGAAGTCTAAAAGGAGAAAAACAAGGTACAATACATACATACATACATACATACACACACACACACACACACACACACACATGTTTCTCTCTCCTGTCTCTCTCCTTTTTTACACCTTTTTTACATCTTTTTTAGCTTGATTTTGGCAGTAGTAACTGTGTTGCAAATAATGAAAGATTGCTGAAAATTCGCTATCAGGAGGTTTTAACTGCATCAAAGTGGGTAAGGAAGAAGTCCCACCCGAGATACACAAGGATAGAGTTGGAAGAATGGGAAGATAATGCCTTGGTCTCAAAGAAACTGATCAGTGTAGGAGGGCAACACTCCCACCCAGGACAACTGAGCAATGCAGTGTCTCCTGTTCTAAGGCATGGGACTGCAGAGAGAGAGCTGGATCTTTAGTCTGCATAAAGGCTGACATAAAATAACAAGGAATTCTAGAGATGAAAGCTAAGCAAGCTTGTGAGGGAACTATTTGGACAAAGATTTCAGAATGAAAAGAGCTTTGCCCAAATGTTAAAGGTTCCCAAGTAGATCTGTGTGTTGATTTCTGTTGTCTTACTTTTATCCCAGCGCTGGCACCAGGATTTGTGAAACAGAGACAGATGTTAAGCCTCCTGACAGGTGCCCACCCACCACCTGCGACTAGTTTAGTGGAAATGAGTTGGGTTCCCAGTATTTCCCCGCCACCACCCGCCACCTGCGCCCTTCTCTCCTTTTCTTTGCTGGACTGAGTACTCAGGGCAGCCACCCTGCCTTTTAGCACCTGGACTGCTCAGCGTGTGTGTGTGTGTGTGTGTGTGTGTGTGTGTGTGTGTGTGTGTGTGTGTGTGTGTGTGTTGGGGGGGTCTCCAAAGACTGTGCCCTTGCTGCAACTCGTGCTACCTCAGCGCTTGCTGGGGCACAAGTCAATGAGGCTTTTCCCTCCGTGATCATCGTGAATCAGCAAAGCGCTGCAGAACAGCAGCATCTCAGGGAGCAGAAATTAAGATGCTGGGGGAAGGGCACAAACGGAATGTAGCAGGGGAAATTCTAGTCCTGCTCCATACGTCCTTCCTAAGAAGGGCAATATAGAGTGCGGGGATGTGGGCTGGAAGCTGCGGGACTCCCGAGGAGCCTTCGAAAAGAGCTGGACATCAAAAGCAGGGACGGGCAAAGAAAAAAAAACCAGTACAGGTGGAAGGACCTAGGAAGCAAGCTCAGGCTAAACTGGACAAGTGTGTCCCGCAAGGTGGACAGATCTGCCGTTGCAGGCATTGTTGAAGGAACGTAGATATGGTATAGGGAAAGAAACGGGAAATTAAAAAAAAAAAAAGGATTCCAGATCCAGGACTTCCTGTCTCCAAAGTGCAAGTTCTCAAGTTCAGTTTGAGAAGTAGAGAGCCTTTTGGTGTTGGGGCATCTAGGATGGTAATATTAGGAAAATCTCTTTCAGTCGTGTTCTCCCACTCATGCCAAGCTCACTTGGCATGTGTGTCTGCCTCTCTGTCTTTATCTGAACCTCTCTCTCTCTCTCTCTCTCTCTCTCTCTCTCTCTCTCTCTCTTTCTCTCTCTCTCTTCCCTCCCTCCCTCCCTCCCTTCCTCCCTCATTCCCTCTCTCCCACCCAATCTCCCTCCTCCTCTTCCTCCTCCCCCACTATTCTCTCTCCCCGCAGCTTTGATTAATATGCATGCCCATGCTCAGTAGTATGTGCCACACTCAAGGGAGCGCGCCTCCCGCCAGCGACGCTTCCCATTCGACCCTTGGCACTTAGAGGTCGAGCAGACCGACCAGAGGTGTGGGGTGGGCAGATCAAGCTATTGGAGCTGTGAACCTGAGGACCCCTCTTTGTGCTCTGGTTACCAACACAATCCTGGCGGGACAGGGAGCCTCGGTAACCCAGACTCCGCGGATCCCCCTCGGTCTGCATGGACGGACCCAGGGGCTCAGAGCGCGCAAAAATAAAAAAATAAAAAAAAAAACGCGCTAAATTGTACCTGTGCGTGGCCGTTCCCGCCGCCGCTGCAGGTGTATCCCAGGCCGAAGCCGGCGCCCGCCTTCTCGGGGAAATCTCCCGAGGGGAAGTGCGAGGGGAACCACAGTGGCTGCCAGCTAGCTCATGGCTGGCGCGCTCACGCACAAACCCAACTTTGCCAAGCCTTCGGAGCCCCTCGGGCTCCCCCGCGCCCCCTGTGGCTCGACATACTCAGAGACCAGTACATCTCCTGATCGGAGAGATAAGGGTCCCCCTACTCTCACATTGTGGTTTGTGGAGGAGGAGCAGGTGGAGTAAGGGAACGAAGCGGGTTAAGTACTGACTCCTGACCAGCCTTTCCTAAACAATCTACACCCTCGGGGGGCGCCCGCACCAGCTCTGCTGCACCAGATCCCCCAGACCTGCCAGTGACGACAGAGAGAGAAGGACGAGAAGGAAGAAAAAAAGGAGCAGGATGGAGATAGGGAAGCCTGGCGACAGACTCTATGAACTGACAGAGTGTCGTTATCAGCACTTTTTTTATTGGGGAACGGGGTGGTAAGGGTGGTGGATGGATGTTCAGCAGAACTGTCCTGTTCAATCCACTCTGGAACGACCCAATTTGGGGCTCGGGAGAAAGATTGTCCTCCGACACATTTGGGGATGGATAGGCTCCAGACGCGCACTGGTCCCCTGTGGTGCCCCTGGAGCTGCAGTGTTGGGGCGATCTTAAATGGCTCTTACTTGGGAGGAGGCGTGATTTCCGCGCTCGAGCGTCTCGGTTCCCCACCCCCTCTCGGCAACAGCCAGTGTGAGCCACCACCTGAGCCTGGCAAGAGCTGGGGCGCACTCAGTCCTCAGCCTGCTTCTTTCCTCCTCTGGAGAGACTTGGCTCCAAGCGGGTCTGCCGGACACCCCCATTCTACCCCCTAACGGGAGAACTCTTTTACTTTTTTTGTTTGAAAAATTCGGGCCATCTCTTTATTTATCTCCGAGTCTCCCGGGAGGAGGCCGGGGTGGGGGGTGCTCCTGGCCCGCCGAGCCGGGGGAGGGGGAGCGCGCTGAGAGGAGGGGACTGGGTGTAGCCTGGAATTCTCCGTCCTCGTGTTCCAGGCTGGCGCACAGAGTCTCCAGGCGCTAGCGCCACCACTGCCGCCGCTCCCCGCGCCATCCCGTCGTTGGCTTAGGGGATCGGGTGAGTGGGGTCATGACGTGCCGCGGGGGCCGCTCCCAGCCCCGCCCGCGCTGATCAGGGACGCGGCAGTGTCTTGCTTAGCCCCCCGGGCTGGGAGGCTGCAGGGGGTGGGGAGGGGGCCCAGGGTAGGGCGGGGTGGGAGCAGCTCAGAGACCGCCAAGCTGGGGGGCTCTCCGGGCAGGCGCGGCTGCGGGCAGGAGGGCGTGTCTCCAGCCCGAGGGGACCCTCCCGAGGCGCGGCGCGGGACTCCCCGATGGTGGTGCCGCGGCTCCAGGAGAGCTCAGGGTCTTGCCTCCACCGCCGCCGCCGTCGCCGCCGCCGCTGCGGGCGCCACCACCACCACCGCCGCCGCCGCCGCCGCCGTCGCCCGAGCCCGCGCCGAGCGTGCGCCTCGCCCTCCTCCCGCGCCCGCTCTGCTCTAGGATGCTGCGGCAGGTTCTGCACAGGGGCTTGAGGACGTGTTTCTCCCGGCTTGGCCACTTCATTGCCAGTCACCCGGTCTTCTTCGCTTCGGCGCCGGTGCTCATCTCCATCCTGCTCGGCGCCAGCTTCAGCCGCTACCAGGTCGAAGAGAGCGTGGAGCACCTGCTGGCGCCCCAACACAGCCTAGCCAAGATCGAGCGCAACCTAGTCAACAGCCTCTTCCCGGTCAACCGCTCCAAGCACCGGCTCTACTCGGACCTGCAGACCCCTGGGCGCTACGGCCGGGTCATCGTCACCTCCTTCCAGAAAGCTAACATGCTGGACCAGCATCACACGGACCTGATCTTAAAGGTGAGAGCAGGGCGGGTGCAGGCAGCCCCTAACGGGGCGACTGCGGCTGCCGGGCTGGCTCCGCGCGGAGTCCTGGCTGAGAAAGCCGCTTCTACTATCCCAAGCGGTGGTTGCCGCAGGGGCTCCCCTAGACAGTGCGTCCCTAGGCAGCAGCCCAGAGTCTCTCAGACTCCAAGGCATGGAGCGTCAGGGTCCGGGTCCCAGCCGGGCCCTGCCCTTACTGCCTCTGCTGTCACCCCGCAGCTGCTGCAACAGTTGGGGCGGCGGCGGCCACAGTGCTTTAGTCAGTGCGCTTGTTTTGGTCGCAGTGGGCTTGGGGGAAGGGAGGCTTTGGGATAACCGGGCCAAGAAGAAGCGGAACAAGAGAATACATTCAAGAAAGTCCCGCTACTTGAGAACAAAATACTATGCAGGAGGAGGGAAGTGAGGTTCGGAGACACCATTCCGCTATTCTCATTTTTCACCTCCCTTCCTCTAGTTCCCCCAGCCAAAGTGTTTTGGGAAAGGTTAC
Source organism: Myodes glareolus (assembly GCF_982192425.1). Lineage (NCBI taxonomy): Eukaryota > Metazoa > Chordata > Mammalia > Rodentia > Cricetidae > Myodes > Myodes glareolus. Next base: position 121,409,807 of record NC_142053.1, read on the forward strand.
TTTAGCTTGAAAGTAAGGGCCAGAGGAATGTGAGTTGGCATGGTAAGGAAAATAACACCCACCCACACCCAACCAAAAGTGCAGTCCCTGATGAAGAACTGGCAGCCACCAGCCCACTCCTCCCGGAGCAAGGTAGCCATGTCTGGGTTTGAGAGTAGGAAATGGTGCTCGCAATTCAGTTATTTCATCTCTCATAGTATTTTCAATCCACTTAAATGCAACTTCTTTGGGAAAAGAGAGAACAGGTTGATACACTTTTATTGGGGTTTATTGGAACGCGTGGGTGAGGGCCAGATCCAGAGGCCGGAGATCAGGAGCCAGGACGTGGCCCTGAGAACGTCACAGAAACACAGAACAGAAACTGCTTGTGCCTTCCGTCAGAGGTGGGCATTGAATGTGAAAAGTGAGGTTAATGGTGATAACTTTCAAGAAGTTCCTAAGGAAAGCTGAGGAGTGATGGCTAGAAATGGGAAAGTGAAGAGACTATGAGTGAAAACAAATTCAAATAAAATAAAAGTGAGGCTATTCAATCTGAATCTAGGTGGAGACCGTGAGGTTTGTTTACTTCAGCTTCTGCTCTGGGGAGGGCAGACAGGAACCAGTCCCAGCTGAGATGCCAGAAGGCTAGTGGAAAGTGCTGGTTTCCTGTGGGGTCTCTGGGAATAGTGGAAGGTTAGATTCCTCCTTCTGCCAATGGGAGTCTGCCAGTGAGCTTGGGGAAATCTTTACTCTGTCTCTTCCTCTCCAGGTAACCATGTGTCCCTAGAGACGAGCTCATTTTCCTCTATAATTTCCCTCTCTGTTTGTTGACACGCTATCCAGCACCAATTAGTAAAGCGGGGAATCTGACTGGGGACAGACTAGAATTAGAACATTCTTACATCGAGTGGCCTGTGGTATTTCTAACGGCACACCAATCACCACACATATTCAGTTATTGCTGAAATGTTTGCTTTCCTCTGAGGTTGTTTTTCAACATCAAAGTGAGCTTTCTTTTTCTCAATACTTCAGAGCATATATTGTGATATAGATAAATACTGTTAGGAATATCTTCTCAAGAATGTGTGAGTAGAACTATCTCAAGCTTAAGGAAACTAGAATGTAGCAAATCTGGCCAGTTGGAAATGCTTCTTTTTTTTTTGTAGAAGAACTACTAAGTTATGCTTCTCCTTGAATCCCCCCCCCACCAAGATGTTTCCATTTGCTTTTTCTCTCTAACAAACCACTGTGCCATTGTGACAGATAGTCACCAGTTATATTCACTGTCAAGGTTAATGAGACATCATCAACAGGCATATCAGATATTTTGCAATTATATTCTTTCTGTTTGCTTTTGATTGGTTCAAAACAAACAAACAAAAACATATAATAAGAAGACTGGACTGGAGAGAAACAGGCTGGTCTTGCCTGCGTATCACAGAACAGTCTCAGGGTACAGTTTCTAAAAAATGGGATGCTTCTTCATGGCTTAGGTATATGGGTAAAAACAAAGCAAAGCCAAATAGTGGTCATAAACTCATTTCCAGATAATGGCTCTCTAGTCAAATCAGTTCGTACAGCTTATAACAACGCATACTTATGAAACATAGGGAATTGCCTTTGATTTTAAATTGGGTATACATTTTATTCTTTATACACTCAACTCAAGCCCTATTTTTGGTAGGTCTAGAGCAGGGGGATAGGAAAATGGTTCTTCAGTAGTCATGGCAATGTAAAGTGTGGGAGTAAGCACTCCCCCCACCCTTTTTTTCCACTTAGAGACATGATGACTTGTCCTTTCCAAGAGGTATTGGGAGTGAAAGTGTTACTGTCACTGCTAGTGTGATTCCCATCCTTTGTTATTAGCATCAAGGACAGCCCCACAGACATTTAACATTGTATGCTACACCTAATAGCCCCTGTGCATTTTATAGCATCTCATTTGAAGTTAAATGAGTGGGCAGAGCTTGAGCAGGGCTTGACTTTTCTGGGTACTGCCAAACTGCAGGAAGCAACTTGTAGGGGATGCATAAGGAACTTCAAGCATAATGTCTTTCTCTGCACAATACTATTGAACGAAGGATATTGTTCTTCATGTATTAGGACACCTACTTGCTGAACAAAAAGAGAGAGAGAAGGTAAAAAGAAAAAAAACATAGTGGAGGTTGTTATGACAAAAAAGATTGACTTTTAAAAATGTAACTAAGAGAATAACGGGAAAAGTCTGTTTGAAAATCACATTAAGCTGGTTCAAAGGTGCTTTCTCAAACTTGTGTAAATGATATGATTATGTTACTCTCACACTGTAGTAAAGAATTTGACTCCATATTGTGTAGGAGGTGACTTTCCCCAGCAATAGTTTCCTCTGAAGGCTGCAAGGCAAGGTTATGAATTTAGGCAGAAGTGGATAGAGTCCAGCAATGTTAAGGAGGCCTCAGCAGTTCATTTTTGAACCCCCTCAACTAAACATTGATTTTTTAAAAGTCCTTATTTTACTACACAATTGCATTTGGCTCCTTATCCTTTTAACAGAAAAAACAACAATGTTCTTATCAGCCGGTTTAAAAGTAAGACTTCATGGACTTTATGGATAAATATTTTCATGATTATATAAGAAGAAATTTTAGAACACCCCATTATAAACTAATCCAGGTTATAGCCAAAAAAATACTGGATTTATCCTGGAATCATCCATGTAGAGAGAATTAGTATAGCTGAGTCCTCAGGATGTTCTTGCCATCCTTGCCCTGTTTACAAGTTGTAAGCATATCCTGTGTGTAGGGATATTGAGATAGGACCTCTACACATTACAGGCAGACAGGGTACTCTTTAAAAGTTAACTGACGTAGCCATGAAAAAAAATACAAAGACAGAACTGGAACACAGATTTGAATTTATATCCTAGTGTTCTTTTCCTGAGATTGCCTTCCATTAAACTGTCTTTCATATGATAAACAACTTCAATGATTTTTGAAATGAACATTTTAGAATTATCCAAATGAAATATCTTTGACCAAAGTCTTATTTATATCCCCTCTTATACTGTTGCTCTAATTGGATAATAAGGTTATTTTCTTGGCTAATTTTCTCTGGTAGATAGATAGATATATTCCAAATACCCAAAATAAAACATTATTTTTAATTATCAATGTATTAAAACATGAAAGATAAACATGGCTATTTTCCTGATAAAGTGCTTGTTCTCTGTCAGGGTCCAGGCACATTTTATCTTTGGTCACCTACAGTCTCTAACAGATACTTGATACTCAATAAAAACTTGGTGAATAGACCCTTCCTTGCTTAGTAAAGCATTTATGCAATAGGAAAAGAAAAACCCATAGAAGCTACCTTGAAATGTAACTTCAAAATGACATCTCAATTTTTATAACTTTATAGGCAGTTCTCAAACAAACAGCAAGTTTTCTTCATTAGTAACCTCTACAGCCATATCAAGACATATTTTGGCTTTCAAATTGATTAGGAGAATTTTCTTTCTATTATATATTATGCCCACATCCTCAAAGAAACCCCACAGACATATTCTCACTAAGGATGTGGTTTTTCATTTACTAGGGAATCTTATTTGGTTCAAATATTGAGTTTCCATTTCATTTAAGCTCTTTGTGTTTAAGTACATTTGATAGAATTAAATTACAAACAAGATTAATAGAATTTAACTTAGAGGTATTTGATTCCAGCATTCTGAGAAGGGCAACACATTTGCTATCTTGAGGTAATAAACCTAGCTAGATAAAGATTCCAGCTTATGAAAATTACCACAAGAAATTATAATCTATATTTTAGCTAAATAGTTTTTTACACTTCAAAATGTTTTCAACAAGACAAAACAAAATATTGCCAGGAACTGTGTGGGGTCCATTGTGCTTAAAATACTTACCATCTGATTATTTACATGCAAAGTTTCTACATAATATTCTTAAAGTTCAGCATTGGAGTCATTTCATGATGTCAGTACTATTAAAATAATGCATGAAACAATATTTCTCAACGGGAGATGACTGTGCCCCCACCAGGGGACAGCAAAATATAGTGATATTATTTGTTGTTATTATTATCATCATTATTTGTCATTATTATTTGTCATTATTATTATTATTGTCATATTGATGGTGAAGACATTGTGCCATTGATAGTGAGTGGGTAGAGGCCAGAGACAGTGCTGAGAATTTTATAATGCACCATGTAATAACCCTCCAAACAAAATATTATCTGGCTCCAAATGACAATTGTGTAATATTAGAAAAATCCTTTTCTTCATATATTTGTATTTATTGGGACCTTTTTTTTCAACTATACTGATTAATGGAAAAAATATCAAAGTGAATTTCAGACGCAAATATCTTGCTGAAGATTGGGGATCAATGCTCTGACATGTGAATTGGTGCTCTTGGACAATTGGGTAGACACCCGATTTTCCAATGTAGTCTTCCTAAGATGTGGTTGTCCTGCCCTCTCCCATAACTTTATCCCTTATAAATTATACCAGCTGAAGAGGAACCGAGAAACTGAATATAATCTAACTTCTTGAATGGCAAAGCTGCGGACTTGATACCAGCCTTTGTGACTTGGTAGATAGTAAAGTGCCCATTATTAGTGTGCCTGAAGCTTTAATCTATAGCATTTGCCCACTTAGAACAGGATTTTCCTGATTGTGTGTAAGACCCCACTGTGAGTGCAAATCTGTCAAGAAGACAAGCAGGCAGGCAGCACTTTGCTGCCTGTTCCAGCTGTTCTGCAAAAACTACAAAAGCAGAGCTTCATTCAAGGAACATCCAATCAAAGAACCTAGAGTTTGGAAAGCACTGTAAAGGTCATCTCAACAGACCGATTCAGGGATCTTCTCTTAGCATCTCTAGGTGTCTTGTTTGGTGATAGGTCCTGTGACACCCTGGGTAGTACATTTCCTTCTATGAGTTATCCAGGTGGCAGACATTCTATGAAAAAATCATTGAGTCCAAGCCGGAAAGAGTAGCCTTTTTGCATTTGTCCAGTCAGTGAATTGCCTTGTACATGCTATTTTTGCACTAGGGAAAATTAAGAGACTGAAGACATTTGATTCTCATTTCATGGGAAGTATACTCAAATAGCCTGAGTACAGTCTCAGCCTGTGTTATATGACTTTTAAGTAAACTGCATTTGAATAGTTAGTATCTCAAAGTGCCCACCCTACTTTTTTCATTTGAATTTGAGGAACATTACAAGACAAGGTGGTGCATGCCTGTAATTCTAATACTTGGGGGGTGAAGGATGGAGGTTAAGGAATTCAAGGTCCTTCTCAACATTGTGGTAAGTTAGTTGGCAGCCAGTCCAGTGTATGTAAGACCCTGTCTCAAGAAACCAACAGAGATTTTTAAGAACAATCATTTGCTCTACTCATGCAGGTAAGCATTTTGAACCAATTTTGGTTATTATATGAACCTAAATTGACATTTCAATATAAATCCCTAAGAGAAAACCTAAGTTTTAAATCACTCCTCGGATCTTAGTAGATTCCAGAAGAAATATAGACATTTCTTCAATAACTTCCCAAACTGCACCTTTAACAATTCACAAAACAGACTTCACGGAACTTTTAAGCATTTAACTGCCAAGCCCTTATGATAAATAAGAAGGGAGTTAAGTGAAACAGTTTATTTTCCTCTTGAGGTTGCAGCATTCCTTGGAACAGAAGCTAGGGAAATCTGAGGCGATAAACTTTGACTTGGTGGTATATGCCATCTGGTACCTGATTTGGGGACTCAGTATGAGCCCTGACTGAGAAGTGAGATAGGCTTAAAGTAGACCTTTGATGTCACCGGCTTGGTAGTATATCACAGCCAGCAGGCCTGTCTGCAGCACTGCCTGTGTCTCTGCTACATCTCCGGAAGGCCACAGAACTACAGAGGTATCCTGCCAGACTGATTTAATGACCAGTAGGGGAGGTGAGTAATCTCTAACCTTTAAAAACAAAACAAAACAAAACAAAATGAAAATCAACCCCAGTTGTTATTTCATGTGAGACGCCCTGAATGATATATCATAAATGTTGTGTCTTTGAGTTCACAATTCATATTTTGAACAAAAGGGGGCAATGAGGGACTAGAGAAGCTAATTTGTAAATTAGTGTTCTCTCAGAAACTCTCTAGCAAAGGTTGCTTTTGGTATCTTTAAAAATCCAATTGTTCATTCTCTCAGAGGCAGAGGCAGGTGCATCTCTGTGAGTTCAAGGTTCAAGGGCTGCCTGATCTACATAGTGAGTTCCAGGATATCCAGGACTATATAGAGAACCAGTCTCAAAATAAAACAAAATTTAATTATTCAGTCTTCCACTTTAGATTTAAATCGTGGACTCTTAAGTACAGTCAAGATGAGAATTTAGTTTAAAGCTACATATTGGGAACTGCAATTAGAAAATGTCAGTAGGGGAGTAAGAAGAAGATATAAGAAGTAGCAGATAGCCAGCCAGAGGGACGTTATCAAACAAGTGTCCACTGTGGGTACCCCAATCAAATTCTCATTAGTCAGCTCAGAGAGACATTGGAAATGTGTGTGTGAGAAGCTGGCTCTTTATCCTCCAGCTCCAGTTGATATACCTACATACAGGAATAATAAATTATGGGCACTTCTACATGCAGAACTTCCCCCCACTTCTAATTATTTTAAAACCTCAATAAAGCACCACAGGTGATTGCACTAGTTGACTTTGACATGTGGAGACAAGTGTAAGCTGAGAGAAAATGGCTAGGCCCATAAGAGCATCTGTCCTAAGATATCTAGCCAGAGTTATGCATTTAGGGACTTAGGGCCCTGTTCCTAGATGATATCCATCCTTTCACTCAACTAAATGACTGTGACCTCATCTTCGTGAAGCTTAAAGTCTTGAGACAGCATATCTGTTTACTCTCCAGTTTTCCAAGAACTACCAGATTCTGAATAGATGATTCCAAACAGGGCTTAGCACCACCAGATAATGTGACTTTAGTTGTTGAACCGCCACATCTAAATGGCTCGTGTCCAGCCACTCATTATGAACTCAAATGTCTGCAGGGCTCCAGCTAATATCCAACATCTTAATACAATTATTATGGTTCTCCCTAGAATTGCCCTTCTCCCTTTAAGATCCATTTCTCAAACCTTCTACTTATGAGGCTTTCTCAGATTCATGGCTCCTTCTTGCCCTTAAATCTGCTTGACTTGCACTGGCATCCATATTTCATTAATGCTAAGTAGAAAACATTACATAATTTTCTGTATTTTCATGATACTTTCTCTAGGATGCTGATAAATATCTCCTAGATGCTAGCAAAATGTGTCATGTGAATCAAGTATTTAATAATTAAGTTATTGGCAGTTGTTGACTTAGCGGATAGACAATGTTTTCTTCTTCCCTCTTGATTTATTTAGGTCAAAGAGATCTTTTTTACATGATTTCTTTAGGTGACTTCATTTTTCATCTCTGATAAAACTTGATGATAAGCATCCATTCCACTTCCAGATGGGTGAGGAGAAATCCTTAGAAAATTAAACTCCTTACCAACCTCCTCTGATTTGTGTTCAGTTTGGGAAGGTATAAACTTGCATACTGAAAAATGTACTCCCATGGAAGAGGCAATACACTCTGCAGTTCTCACCAGTATCTTGGAAGTCAATTGCTCACACTATAGATGTCCTTTTGTTGAGGGGCGGGAAGACCTGTAGTAAGTTTCAATATATTGGCCTCTCATAGATGTCCTTTTGGGAGAGGACGGGAGGACCTGGAGTAAGTCTCAATATATTGGCCTCTCTCATACTCAAATACAAGCATGGAGTATTTTTTTTTTCAAAATCTGGGACAAGTGATTTTTTTCCTACTTACAGCATTGATTTTACAGAGATCTGCATTTCTATGTTACTTCTTCCTACTCCTCTTAAGAGTGAATCAGGACACAGGAAATATTGATCACAGGGATGAGCTTAAAATTTTATGATACCATTACAAAAATCAAGATGAATTCTGTCAATTGAATAAAATCTGTAGGACTTCCAATGTTTTAGCTTTGGAAGTAAATACGTTTTGTGTATTCCTTGATATTCCCTTATCATCACTACTGCCAAAGCTTTGTCAATTCTGAATCACGCAAGAAAAAAATCCTACTGTGTTATACAGCTATAAGCTTCAATGCTCAAACAAACTGACATTTAATCCTTTGATTTTGCAAGGTTTGAGTTGTTGGCTTTTGGTTTTGCTCTTGTAGTTGTATTGCATATGGATATGTGATACATCGAGTAAAGTTTACTTTCCTTTTTAAGCAGCACACACACATCACCTAGGACTATCGTTAAACTATAGGTTTAAACTATAGATTCTGATTCAGTGGTTTCTGGAATGGGACTTGCCAATCTGCATTTCATTTTTTTTCTTTGGAGGTATTTTATTGTTTAGATAAGGTCTCTCACTTTAGTCCAGGTTACTTCAGACGCTAGGCAGTGATTCTACCTTAACCTCAAAAGTGTAGTGACTACAAGCCTTAGATACCATGCCTAGCTTAGTCTGCATCTCCATCAAGTTCTCAGGCAATGCTGATGTTGGTCAGCAGATCACATTTTGAGTAACAGGGCTCAGATTTAGCTTTTGTAAATAGAATGATTTTGAATCAAGAAAGCCAAGTTCACACTCCCATTCTAACATTCTTCTAACAACTTTGTGCACACGTGTGTGTATGTGTGTGTGTGTGTGTGTGTGTGTGAGAGAGAGAGAGAGAGAGACAGACAGAGAGAGAGAGAGAGAGAGAAAGAGAGCGAGAGAGAGAACATATGTGTGTGTGTGTGTGTGTGTGTGTGTGTGTGTGTGTGTGTGTATACTGTGTACTTTGGACAAGTCGCTGAATTTCCTTTCATTTGTATTGGGGGCAATGACAACTTTTTTACCCATTTAAAGTAAGGCTACAATGAGATAAATATGTGGAAACATTGTGTAACCATATCCCCCTGTAGGGTGTGTGGTTTTATTACTATTTGCTTTTTAAATGACTGTTATTTCCTTATATGTGCCAGCTCTTCGAACATGATTACTGCCTGTTGAGTAAATAGACAATGCAGTTTTTCTTTGATCCAAAAGGCAGTAATTGGTGCTAGATCCATATCCTCAATACTCAGATTGGCAATGTATTGGTCTTTAATGACTCCACCTGGGTCATTATAGATGATTGAATTTATCCTATTGCTGAGCAAGCAGCAGCTTCTACACAAAGTTCTTAAGCAGGCAGAGCTGCTTAATGAGATTGGGTGCTTGAAATTCCAATTCGTCCAGGTAGTTTCTCTGGGCTTTGAACTCCTCATCTTCAGCCTTAATAGGTGCTTTGCACACCAGAGGAAACCTTGAGTTACTACCCAGGGAGCTGCCATTGACATGACATTCTCAGAAGGTTGTGGGCTCTATTTTCAAGCCTTTCTTTCCAGTTCTGAGCAGCCTGCCCCCCAAAAAAGGAATTCTCCAGTAATTTAGGTGAGAGAATCCCTAACTTTGCTCTCTTGCTTAATTTACATAACGACAGTGTTTCCCTGGGAAATCTTGTCCACATAAGTAGGTCTTCAAGCACTTCAAAAGGAAGGGTGTTGTTGGAATTGCCCTAGATCAGGACAATCAGGCAAATGATAATTGAAAATTCTTTTGAAACTGAATTATTGGAAAATTTTACTGACTAGAGATTTTTATCATTATAGGTCAGTGTACTTTCTCACCCATCCATTTGCAAGATTTATTTCTATAGGTCATGAAAGAAATCAATAAAGTTCAAAACAAATCCACCAGTCAAGAAAACTTACCTGGTTTTCCCTGACTAACACTATCAAACGAAACCATCTTCATTGCTAAGAGAGGGTTAGTGGTGCTTCTCAGGTTTGAATGTGCTTTGGAAGTCCTTGGGAATCTGTAGCTGCATTAAATTCCCAGGGTTGCTGATGCCCTTCTGTTGTGTCTTTGTGTGTGCTTCTTAACTGTTTCTATATGCCAAAGGAGTAGCTCTCCAACTTGAGCCTAGAAGATTTGTCCAAATGTAGACTGGATTCCACCATGATTTTCTGTGTCAATTTGACTGACGTAGAACCTAAGACTGTATTTTTACCAGTTCTCCAAAGGAGTGCTATGTCTCCTAGTCCAGGGACCATATTTTGAGACCTGCGAGGTAAAATATCCCGGCAGTTAGTTACCATAATTAATTCTAAGATGGTATTCTTGACTTGTAGAAACTGGGCAATAAATACAAGCAGGCGGTAAGAGTTATTTTTCATTGGTGAATTCTGAATGATATTATGATAACTTTTATATAAAGAGTTCTACACGAATCTAAATATTTGTGGTTTTCAGCATAAACGAAGACACATTTTCTCAGTTGCCTGTCTTCAGGTGGTATAAGTTGACTCAAGGGGCTGAGCAGTATAAAGAAAACACTGAGACAGAGCAAGAAGTTCCACCCAGAGATAGACAGATAGACAAACAGACAGACACACACACAGAGAGACAGAGAATGTTACTGCTACCAGCATCATATTTACAGCTACCAAAGCTTCTTCTCTCCCAGAGACTTTCTATGCTGGATTCTAAGGCATTTGCCTTTATAGAAGGTTCCATTAAAACAAATCAGTCCACAGCAGGCACAGATAATAATAACTGCATGTTGTTTCTGAGACAGGACCCTAGCTATGTAGTTAGTTGTGCTGAAGAAATATTACTCATAGCACTTGTTAAAGATTATTAAAGCAGATAAAGACCTTACTCAGTCAGAACCATTGGAATAAATATAGTATTGGTATATTATTCTGTGACAGGAGAGAGAGAGCTCAGGATTGATTATTAATATATGGGAAAGTGGTAATTTTTAGTCAAGGAACAGGTTGGGGAATGGTGAATGAAAACTCATTAAGAAACATCAGGAATGAAGAGGAGATTCTGGCTAAAGCAACTTGGCATGATTCTTGATGGAAGAAGGCCAGAGTGATTAGATATTACCTGAGGCATCCAGAAAATGAAGAATTTGGTCAGGTGATCAGTGTAATACAGAGGAGGAAAGGGGGTTCTGGTTAGGCGGACTTTTGCTCAAGTCTAAAAGCCATGATCTACTTGGGAAGAAATCTCAGGAGCTTGGCTAGTTTGGCAAAGAAGAGAGTCCTTATCAGTTTCCAGAAGTAAGTTGTCCACACGGAGGACTTTGACAATGAATGTTCTGTCTTAACTACTGTTGGACTTTAGTGCTATTAGAGATAGATGGCGTTCAGTAAGCTCCAATTTTGGCCAAGTAGAAGTAGTGCTTCAAAACCCTACAGGTCTGTGTTTTTAAGTTGTGAACTGCTGAAGAGCCCTCGATCGAGCTGCTTAAACTCTCTAGGAGTCTACATTTTATTCCCTGAAAATTGTATCATTAAGATATACATTTACTCTTGGCCTTAGTAAAGGCTTCCTCTCCAGGGGAAAAAAATGAGAAAGCACATCCCTGAAACTTTATTTCAGATTCTCCTCTACTACAGCCCCTTCAAAAGAGAAGGCTTTGTGCTTCTCTTAGACTACTTAACAGAGTGATAAAATCAACATGAGTCAGGGATTCATAAAGTAGTCTATACCACTGAAGAAGTACTTGTTATGGTCACAGGCACAAGTCCACTAAAAGACTGATATTTCCTTGGAAGATTATAAAGCATTTCCCCTTCTCATGTTTTACCAGTATATGACAATGCTACAGTATAATAACAATATATTGTAGTTAAAATATCAACAAGACACAAACTGTATTGGGACATTTGTGTAAGAAAGACAAAAACCAACAAAGAGACAAAAACAAAGACAGTCAGGAAATTTGAAACTTTGGGGGCCCAAACAATAATGGACATTAAAATGGCATCTAGAAACTAGGCTAATGTAAGTTCTCACTATGAGGGTCTACTAGCTCAGATCCTATTAATTGATAATATCCAGCCGTGAAAATAGTGTGACTCTGAGGAGCTAAAGGAAATATCAGAACGAAACTAGTATAACACATATGTAGTTGTTGGGTATGTTCCAGTAGTCATGTGTTCCTCCTAGGAACCTTCATGAACTTGCTTTCATCAAAGAACTAACAGTGTCGTCCATTAAAGGTCTACTTCTTGCCTGTCACTCATCATCTTGAGGGCAAGAACAGTCTTATTTACCATCCTGGTCACCTCGGAGCAGAAGTGAGGGACAGAAGCTCAGGGACAGGTCATATGCCTCCACTTGCTGGGGGCATCTCAAATCTTCAGGAGATTGATGAAAATTTAGATCTAGATTGGAAGACAGGTGCTGATGTGAACTGGAGGTTAGTTAACCTACAGGCGAGGAGTCAAACTGTGGAAATCAAATTTATTTTTATGAAGAATTTAGTGAACAATAACAAGATCAGAGAGTACAGAGTCAGTGTGTTCAGGAAAACCAAATGTATAAATCACATAGAGCGAAACTAAAAGCTAGGTGAACAGATAAGAGGAGGGGACAGTATTGAGTCGGGGAATTCATTATAGAAGTGAGGAAGAGTTTGAGTGACATCTCAAGTCTGCTGAATGCATTTGTTGCCCAAGGACATGGCAGGGAATAAACCATACCCAAACCTTGGCAGAACCTACCAAAACTCCATAGAATTTTCTACATGTTGAACCATTTCAGATGCTCAAAATCCCCTTTCAACTTTACATTAATAATATTCACTTATGAATATCTGTTAAGAGTTTAAGAAGATGGAGACTAAAAATTAGCTATGAATTTGTGTCCTTGGAAATTATGAATGAGCTGTGGATCAGTACATGGATAGAGTGACCCTAGAGTGACCTTTTAAGGGAGTGGGAAGAACAGGGGCAAAGGGAGCAGGCATCAATTACTATTTGTGGTAAACATGATCTATCTCACTTGCTATATAGTCCAGACTGGCCTTCTACCTGCAGCCAGCCTTCCCAGTACCGGTATTATACACATGTGCTACCACGTCCAGCATGAGTTACTTTCCTAAATGTTACTTGGGGACAAGAAATAGAAACTGTTTACAGATGGAAGATGTGCCTGAAGTTAGAAAACTTATCAGGTGAATAAAGCCTTTGTTACACATCAGCCTATTTCAAAGTTCAGGAGATGGAATTTATAGAGTTTGAGAACATAGCAGAAGAGAGAGTGAACTACTCTAAGAAAGAAAAAGAGAAAAATGCTAACCAATGAAAGAAATTGTGTTTATAGAGAGGAAAAGTCATGGTTTTGATTTTCACAAATGAATGATGGATGCAGATGTAGTTATCTTTAAGGATTTAGTAGCAGCATGTTGAAAAACTCAAACCATCAAACTACCGGAATGGGAGCAGAAGTGAATCTTGTCAAGTGCCAAAGAAAGAACATACTAGTATTTGTGTGACAATGAAATGAGAAGACAGTTTGAGCAATAAAACCATAGTACAGTGTCTCCTTCTTATTTGCTCTCAAATGGGCTTTAGCATATAGGCCAGAAATTGAAGCAGTAGAGAGGCAGGCTTAGAGAGTTCACACTGGAAATGCTTAGGTTTTGGGATATGATTTACAGATAAAAAGGATTTATTCAAGATTTTTTTTGGAGCTGAATAGCTCATCAGAAGAGACTGCAATGACTAAGAATAATTTAAACAGAAGATGAAAGAGTGACCTTCTAATTCTATCACATGTCTAACTACCTGTTAACTATGATTGCATGTTAGAATCATCAGAGTTATTCAGATATGTTATATAAGACCACACACTCACTTATTTTCATTCCAATGTCCAAAAACTAGGGTGACCTACTCAAAATGTGATCCACAGTCTAGTAGCATCTCCATCTTTGGAGATCTTGCTTGTAATGAAAACTTTTGGGGCCTACTTACACTGTTAAATCAGAGTAGCCATTTTAACAAGCTCTCAATACACTCGGATTTGTGCATACACTAAAATCTAAAGTGTTGGACTCAAGTATCATCTAGAGTGGGGCCCACACATGTCCCCTTTTTGGAAGCTAACCTATAAGGTTCTAATGTGGAAACAGAGATGAGATGAGACCATCCTTGATAGGAAGAAAAGATCATTTCAAAATTTCTTTAAACTCTTGTGATAAAAGTTTATATCATTCTACACATATACCAAAAAATTGTATGCAAAAACTGGTAGCACCCAAATCATGTCTAGACTTAATATCATCATACCAAAGAGAACATCATGGTTTTGATAGTGTACTATACTTATACAAGATACAAGATTGCAGAAATCTCAGTGGTTCTAGGCCTCCTTAGCCTCCTTATTCCCCAAGGAAAGATGAACACACTATCCACCCCTTCTGCAGCCCCATGACATAGTACAATCAGATCTGCAGCCCCAAGATGCAGGACAATCAGACACAATAGAGAATCAAGTCAAAGCAGGAACTCAGTTTATTACTGTGAGCATCAGTATAGGTTAAGTGACAACCTGTGATGTGGGGGTACCTCCAGCCAAAGAGAGACAGCCAAGCCCTCCTTCTGTCTGGAGGGGCATCTACCTAGATTTTGCTGTCTCATCCTCACTTGCTTCCCTCAAACTAGAGCCAGGCTTTTCTCTGTCCCACAGGCCTCGAAGTATAGCCCTGAGATAATTTTGCCCCAACAGAGTGGGTTGTATGTGGGAACTCTGAACTCTTGTTTGTGACTTCTTGGTAGTGTCTCCTTGCTTAAAAAGGGGCAAAAGAAAACATTTTAAGTAAGGAGAGATCATGCCTAGCATGAGACAAAGCATTGTCTATCGTTATCTAAGAAGTGATCAGGATCCATCACTAGAGGACTTCCAGCTCATAGGTTTTCCAAGCACCCACCCAGTAAAGGAGGATGCAGAAGCAAAGGTAAGTCCAACAAAAGTTAAGAAGACTGCTCTTGCAGTTTTTTTTTAATCAAAGAAGTAAAACATTTTTGGGGGGGAGCAGTTCGGCGAGTTTTCTACCACTGGACTATATCCCCAGTCATATCTCCGTTTTTTTATTTTTTTATTTTTTTTATTTTGAAAGTTGGTCTCATTAAGTTGTTCCAAACTGGCATTGAAATTTCTCTGTAGTCCATGTTGCCCTTGAATTTCTGATCCTCCTGTCTTAGCTTCCCTAGTAGTTGTTATTGCAATTCTGTACCATCAGTTCCCCCAAAAAGTGTAAAAATGTGAGCAAGACTGGGGAGATGCCTCAGTGGGTAGCAGCACTTGCTGTGCAAGCATGACTGCCTGAGATTGAATCCCCAACACCCTTACAAAAAAGCTGAATATGGCCACAAACATACCTATTAGGCCAGAAGTGTGAATGGCAGCAACAAGAGGATCACTGGGGCTTTCTGAGTCCCAATCTACTTTCAGGTTCAGTGAGAAACCCTATTTGAAAGGAATAAGGCAGAAAATGATGGAGCATGACATCTTAATCTCCTCTAGCCTCACATGTACACCCACACACATACACACAGATACCACACATACACCAAAAAAAACCCTAACTTAAAATATAAACTCAAAACCCTTTTAACCTAATCTATCTTCTCCTCATTTATCTAAAAACATAGAGAAAAAGAGAGGAGAAACAGGGTGGGTGGCCAGTGGGCCATTTTGCAGAGTCATCTGTCAAAGTTATCCATCTCCACCAAGAGCATTACCCATTGAGTTACTTGCTTCACACTGGGAATGTCCCTTTCTAAAGTTATTTGCAAAACATGTGAAAATATTTCTGTTTCAGAGTGATCTGATCTTTAGCATTTCAGGTTTCCTATCTTGTTCCTTGAAAAGAAGAGTTACAAAGCCTGCTACGACTTACTATAATAATACAGAGGCACTCTGTAATACGCACTAAACACAATTCAGAGTTTAGCAATTGTTTGAACTGGCTAACTTGACATAGAAAACAATTTATAAGAATACTGTGCTGTGTTCTCAGTTCTTCTGTTACACGATGTCTCAGCATTAACAAGAGTAACACCTAAGCTCTCCCACGTCTTAAATGAACTGAAACCTTATTTGAGGTCTGTAGGCTGCCTTATATTGATTCCAGGGAAATTACTTCTACCTGGAAAGAAAAATGACAATGTTTAAGCTTCTTTATTCTTCATTCCTATGTGCTATTATTTCTAGAAATGCATATATTAATATCTTACATATATTCTCTTGAGCACTGGGCTAGAAAAGTAGTACTCTCCGTGTTTGTTTACTTCTTTTTAAACTGTCACAGTATCTTGTACAAGTATATGAAAACATGTACTCAATTTAATTTATGCTCTTGTTCTTGTTGGCTTGTTGCTTGCATTTCTACTCATTTGGCCTTTGAGAACTAGGCAGTACTTTTTACTTAATCACCTCTCAGTATTGCGACTGCTTAATGGATGCTGGTGATGTCAAGGAGACCATATAAGAGTATGTCCACTTGCTAGGAATGTTTGTTTAATCTTATACCTTCTCTTGGACACTGTGTGCCAGGAGCATGAATATAATAAGAACTGAAACTCAGTTCTTTCTTAGACAGCTAAGAGAATATGGCCATTAAAATTTGAAAAATGATGAAATAGATGTATCTACACAAAGGGTATCAAGAAGGGCCTAACCTGCATTTGCAATGCAGTCTTTTTGGAGAAGATGTTATCTAAGCTGAAGCTTCTGACAAACCATACTAGAAAGACAAGGAGAAGACTATAGCTTGCCTATTCACTATGCCACCTTTCTAGAAACAGGTCCAGATTCTTAATAATGCTGATTCATGGAAACATCTCCCTCTAAACAGAAGATACAGGACTTTTAAAAGATCCCGTAAAGATACTTTCTCAAATAAGTGCCTGAAGAATATCATGTTACTAAACATGGCCACAAAATAACATTTTTGATAAATAATATAACCCTTACACCATGAGAAAGGCATTTGCTCTATGACAATAACATCACTAGACAGCCAAGTATATAAGGTTTCTGGCCACTCAATTAGTCCATCATCTGCCTCATAAATAGCACTGCTCCCATATTTTACTTGAGAGTAGGGCAGGTTTCTCAGTACACAAAAGAATAACTGAGCAGATCAAGTGGATATTTCTGATGGATGCTTTATATTGTCTCACTCGGAAACCAGCAACACTATATGATAGCAATCCTGTTTTGACAATGAGGAAGCTGAAGACCCAGAAGGATCATTTGCTCAAGGTCATCAAGAAGCTACTTAGTTGGCTATGAACATAGGGTCTGTGTGAATCCTATGCCAGATTATTGTTTCTAGAATGTCATGCTGCCTCGGAAGCTTTCCTTTCTTTTGGTGTATCTCACAATTCTTACTAGTCTTGAACTTTGATTTTTTCCCTTCAAATCAATAAGAAAAATATACAACAACCCAATAATCCAAAGGGCAAAAGACTAGAATAGGCACTTCAGATAAGAAAATAACCACAAAGATAATGAGCACATGGAAAGGTGCCTAGTTAGCTTCAGTCACCACAGTAATGTAAATTAAAGCCAAAAATGGGATACCGGTGGACACCAACCACAATGGTAAAAGTCATAAATAATGCCAAATATTTTTGAGAATATGGAGCAACCTCAACTCTAACATATTTTTCATAGGCATGTAAAATGATCTATGTACTTCAAAGTTTGTATATTCAGTGGTATGCAGAAATTGACTCCTGAATTCTCGTTGACCACATCTTTTCCTACTTTGAATGCTCTGAATTACTTGAAATTGGCAATTGTGGAGATGTTTACAAATCTCAGACACATCTTTTTTTGTTAGAGAATTACCAACACATCACTATATACCTGAAATCAACAATTACATATGTCTTCCAAAGCCTCTGTTCATGGAATTTTATTTATAAAAACACCAAAATGGAAATCACCTAAAAGTTCCTCCAACATAGAATGAAACTATAAAATGCAGTACCTTCTCACAACAGATTACTTGCACATTGAATACAAACAAAAAACTGTTTAAAAGCACAAGACAGATGCATGTACATACTACACAATTACATTTATAAGAAGCTCAAGACAAAATTGATATTAGAACAATTTTTCCCTAGGATTGGTGGCAGTATTAGCTAGGAACAGACATAAAGGGACATTTTGGTGCTATAGATATTCTCTCTTGATCAAGATGATACTGTTAAGGGTCCGTGAACAGATAGTACATACCCTGTACATTTAAGATCTGTATACTTTACCATGTACAAGTTACACCTCAGTGATGAAGAGTGTATGCACATGCACAGTCAGTGACCCTGTCATTAAGGTGGAAGAGTACAAAGCATCTGACAATGGTGAATACCAGCAAGAAGAAAGGCAGCCCAAATCTTGGCCCGACAGATCCGCTCAGTTTTAGCCGAAGTCCAACACACTGCCACCATGGAAACTTTCAACACCTGTACTGGCAGCACAACTGGTGCATGGAGAATTTGCCTCCACCAGCACATACTCCCCAAGCACATCATTGCCTGGGAAAGGATCCAGTGAACACATCAGCTGTCTCTCCCACACACTTACTGCCATAACAGCCGAAATACAGAAATGTAAAGATAGGGACTCTTATCCAGCTTGGGGAACATGCCAGCTTTTGCTGTCAACAGAGAACACTGAAGCCTGAGACCTTACATACTGAGATATTCAGGAACTCTACGAAGAAGTTTCTAACTATATCGCTAAACTTAAGGGTCTTTTCTTCAAAATAAGTAGAAGTCAAAGAGATGGCTACTTTTTATCATTAGCAATAAGAAAATGAGATACTATGTCATTCTACTGCTTTCTACTCCTGGTAGAATGCAGACCCAAGTGCTTCTTGAGGAGTTATGGTACAGCCATGACATCAACATACCCCAGACCCTACCATGTTAGTTCTTTTGATCCTTAATGAAAGATAATAGAGTTATTCCCCAAAGAAAAAAGATATGCAGTTGGGAACATCCTGTCCGATACATCCATGAACTTCTTAATGTGACTTGGAGAAGTATTAATTGCGTACCTACTATGTGTCTCATCAGAGGAAAAAAAAAATGTGTCCCCATGGAAAGATTGGAGAGGAGATGCTCGTGTGATTTCTAACTTTACTCTCAGTGCGAGTTTTTTTTTTTTTACTACATATTCATATTTGAATATGGATGACTTGGGATGGTGGTTTGGGAATAATTTAGTGTTTTGAGGACACTAAGAACCACATTCCAGGGGCATTAAGCATTACTAAACATTGTTTAAGTTTATGTTCCCCTACAAGCCAACCCTGAAAGAAGAAATCAGATAAAGATAGTTTATTTGAAGGCTAATTAAAGGAGGGACAGAGAAGTAAGTCATAAATGGGGGAAAGTCTAAAAGAATGTGCAGGCGATTGCTACAGCATCTGGACCATAATATCACTAGGGAACCTCAGGCAACCCAGTTTAAAACACACCACAGAGTGAGCCCACCCATGGAAAGTGAGCTAGATTTTAAAACATCAACTCCCATCTGTCATTGGTTGAGGACTGCTCCCAAAGAATGTTAATTTCCCAGCACTTCTGGCTTGCCAAGCAGATGGCAAAGTGGGCTCTTTGACAAAGAAGTGTGTATGCTGGCATCTGAAGTTGGGCAGGTGTGCTCTCAAGAGATAAGGGCTAGAGAGGATTTTAATAGGGTACCAAACACATCTGCTACCAAATAACGTCAAACAATGGCCAGGAATTTCTGTGCTTGGGTGATCTATGCCTGCCTTTTAGAAGTGTACATACAGAAAACTTAAAGACCACATCAACTAAATCCACACCTTTGTAAATCTGTAATTACTAGGTGGCCCATTGAAACAGAAACTGGAGAAATGCACTACAAAGAGTTTATCAGGACCTAAGACCTGAAAGTTGTTTTCCAGTTTTACTACCTGGTTCACTTCTTGGCATAAGTTGTATAGGTCAGTGAAAATAGAGGTAGAGACATAACTCCACTCTCTTCAAGGTATTATGAGCACCAGGGTTTCGACCTTTCATTTTCAGAAATGTAGTAGATATTGTACTGTTGTGTGATGCTCTCTGTTTGCCTCAAGGCCACATTATTTCCAAATCCAGCTATCACATTTCAGGCAGAATGATCTGCCCAAGAAACTATTGTGATTAGCTAGTCCAGTTTGAGACCTTCCTTGGTTTCCAGCTGCCTTCAGGAAAGAGTTTATTTTCCAGCTTTAGTAGATAAGACACTGTGGTCTTTTCTTGACTCTTTAATTTTCCACTATGGTGAGTCTCTTTCTTTCCCCCACATTCCTTAACACAAAGTAGGAGGAACAAAACAGGAAAAAAACAATTTGTATGCAAATTTTATGGTCACAATTACCACCTGCTAAGCTCTTCTCACCAGTTCCAAACTCTTGGCCAAGCCTCTACCCAGGATGAACTCTTTAACATTCTGAACCTTTCATTTAGAGGTTAATTCCTCCAAGAAGTCTTCCCTTAATATCTCAAACTTTTGTCTTCTTAGAAATCTGAACATATTTTGTAATGATGTCATTTGTCCTTTTTTCTGAATGCTCTGAGTGGTCTGTGTTCACATGACCCCCATTAGGATTTATTCAAAGTTGCTAAGAATTTTTTCTTTTACTTCATAAATAAAAAGATCATTCTTCATCTAACCTGTTTCCTCTCCAATTCTGTGTTGCATTGCACCCCACTACCATACACATGTGTGTGCACATGCTCACTTATATGTCCTTCATCCTCCACTACACACCAACACAGTAGACTTGTTCCCTTTAGCCTACTGCACCTTTTTACCTCCTCTTGTCATAGCAACATGGCACTTCACTTTCTGGTTTGCCTTTGCCAACCAATTCAGAGAATACAGTAATGCTTTAATGTCCTTCATTTCCCCAGGGTTTACATAATGCCCAACATAGTATACTCACTTAGAACCTGTTGCAGAAATGAGTCTTTGCTATAACTGATGATGAGATACAAGATAAATTCTCTGTATGACTTCTACTTCTCAACCAAGCAAAAAGACTCTGACAGACCACTATTCCAGTATCAGTAAGTCTGAAAAATCAACAAGCATTGTTAGCATTAAAGATAGAATCACATAGAGTGATATCTTTGGGTATTAAAGAAACTTTTCTCTCCTGGCTAGGTAAACTACCAATAAAGGCCCCCTGTCAGTGAGATGGCTCAATGAAAGTCATTTGTTAATTACAGGAGAGCAGCAGTGTTTAGGAAAGGGAGCTTAGATATCTTGAGGGTTCTGTGAATGGCCACCATCTCTGAAGTAGCAAGAAAAACCAACCTGCTGAATCTCACACATCACAGCATTTAGCTGGAAGGAAGTTGCAATAGAGAAATAGTGAGTATGGTTAGAGATGGAAAGATTTTTTTCCAAATTTCCTTCCTTGATGCCTTTACTGTGGTAGCATAGCATCACGTGCAATATGTAACATGAAAGGCCGGGCCTGCTTGTTTGTGTTTCTGTCCTGCCTGGTACCCCCAGCTGCTTAGTCCCAGAGAAAAATTACACAGAGATCTCTATAAGTTATGATACTGATTGGCCTTTTAGGTCAAGCTTCTTACTGGCTAACTCTCACATCTTGATTAACCCATTTTTCTGATCTATGTGGCTCAGTACCTTTTTCAGTGGGGCAGCTCACATCCTGCTGCTTCGGTGATCTGGGCAGGAGTAGGAGGAATCAACTTCCTCATCCCCAGAATTCTCCTGCTCCCCTTGCATCATTTCTACTTCCTGTCTGGTTTTCCCACCTACACCTCCTGCCTGACCAATCAGCATTTATTTAAAACATGATTGACAGAATACAGACAATTCTCCCGCACCACTTTCCCCACTCTTTTTAAAAAAGAAAAACAAAGAAAAATATCCATAGTCCATTTTTGGGAATGTGGGCATAGTATTCCAGACTACTTCCAGCTGGTTGGGGGCGCTGATAATCTTATGGGGGCCTAAAGAAGATTTAGAGTTATGATCAAGTCCTGACTGAAGTATCCTGTGAGTCTTGATCATCTCAGGCAGCAGTCTTGAACCTGTTCTGGATGAAGAACTCAGACATCTGGGCCATCTGTTCCTACCGGAGATTGCTCAGGTGGTCTCCCTTGGTCAAAGATGATTTTTCTTAACTCTGAATAAACTCAGAGCCTCTCATTTTCTGTGGAAACAAAAGCAAAATCTCTTCTCCAAAGTAACATACATTTTGACTTCAATTTTGAAGCCAAGGTATTTTCAAAATACCTCTCTTGGATTAATTCTGCAGCATTTATAAGCAAGAATCTTTTAGCAGCTGTTGCTCTTTCTTCAGCATTGAAACAATTTAAAGAGAGTATAATAGCAAACAGTATCAAGATTCTCTGTGTATTTTCCATCTTTATGTGGCTCTATTTTAACCTCTATTTCTTTTATTTTTACTTTTAACTTTTGGCTTTTTGAGACAGGTTCTCTGCATATCATTGTCCTGGAATAACTCTGTAGACCAGGCTGTCTTTGAACTCCCAGAGATCCGTCTGTCTCTGCCTCCCCAATGCTGGGATTAAAGGTGTGTACCACCACACCCAACTACTCTCTTTCTTTCTTTTTTATTTTAAGGCTTTAAAACTTTCTTTTCAAGCCTGCGTATATTTTTAACACATTGTGAACCATTTAGAGGTTTTCTTACTCTTTGAATCTCTCTTTACTGTATATCTCTCTTTTTATGACCACATGGGTCTTTAATCTGCTAAGGAATATGGAGAAAACAACACTCAGAAGCTCCTATGACTTTTCAAGGTCCTTGCCAGGAAGCAAGCTGCAACATTATTTACATAGTCTGAGCTGCCTGCTTGAAAGAGTCAAGAGTTTTCCCTGGCAGGACAGCCCAGAAAGCCAATATTTTAAAACAGCACAGCTTTTTTCCTGCTATGGTTGAAAACCAAAATGCTTTACTCTAGTCTTTTCCAAGCTTTCTCAGGCTTTCTGTGGATGCAGTTATCCAAGAGGGCGCCATTCTGTAACATGAAGGGCCGGGCCTGCTTGTTTGTGTTTCTGTCCTGCCCGGTACACCCAGCTGTTTAATCTCAGAGAAAAATCACACTGAGATCTCTATAAGTTATAATGCTGATTGGCCCATTAGGTCAGGCTTCTTACTGGCTAACTCTCACATCTTGATTAACCCATTTTTTTGATCTATGCTAGCCATGTGGCTCAGTACCTTTTTCAGTGGGGCAGCTCACATCCTGCTGCTTCAGTGATCTGGGCAGGAGTGGGAGGAATCAACTTCCTCATCCCCAGAATTTTCCTGCTCCCCTTGCATCATTTCCACTTCCTGTCTGGTTTTCCCACCTACACCTCCTGCCTGGCCAATCAGCATTTATTTAAAACATGATTGACAGAATACAGACAATTCTCCTGCACCAGCAATATTTTAGGTTCCCAACAATACTAGGGTTATAAGCCAAAAGGCTACAATTGAAGTTCCACAGTGAAACAAACAGATGAAGTCATATCGGTGGTTGTATCCTTTGGGACATTGAAAGGCAGTCTAAGTTACCTCTGATGTGCTCTCTTTAGAGTTGTTGCTCCTATGAGATGAACAGTGAATTTTTGTACTGCCAATATTTTTGCTTGTGCACTATATCTCAGACATATTTGAAATACAGAAAAAGTCACAGAAAAGCAAGTAAAATGGTTTGTTCTAAAATTTATCATCCATGCCCAGTCTGCTTGTTATACAGTGTAAGTGAATTGTCAAGTTTTTACTCCTGTGCTTTTTTATCATCAAAATTAGCACAAAATATGAAAACAATGTTCCTGTTTGTATGATAAATTTCATGATTGCAATATACATAAAATGTTAATAATGTATACACAATCAAGTAGACATGACTTTTTTAGATGATAGGACACAGTTTTCTATGTGTTCAGGTTTTTATATTTTTATTTTTCTTCTAAAATAATCCCATATGCATAAAAATTTAAACTGCCCTGTAAAATTAAGCACAGTATTATGTCAAATTTGGTGTGTGTGTGCGTGCGTGTGTGCGTGCGTGTGTGCGTGCGTGTGTGTGTGTGGTGAGGGGGGTAAGGTCTAAGGCTAGCTGTTGCTCTAATGAGAACAACCACTTGTCTCCAGCAGGAATTTGAATAGGATCACGTTCAATGTCATCTGTTTATTTAAGATGTAAATGATGTGCATGTAGCACAGTAAGAGCCTATGGGTACAAATGAGCTACCATTCCTGGTCACCGGAGGAACTTTAAATTGGCAAGAAAGAACAAACTCTGAAGGTTCAATCAACAAATCCTTGGGCTCTGGTGTGCTTGGCACTATTCTATGTGCCTAGGATATAGAGGATTAAATGAACCAAAATCCCTGCCTCAGAAAGCACATATATCCTACTGGTAAACTGCCTTTAAGAAAGGATGATGCTCAAGTACCCTAAAACCTATGATTTACATCTGATGTTTTGCAGTAAATCTGAAGCTACTATCCTTGCTACCAATAAAGGTTTTCTTCTTTGTTTATCTGCCTGCCTCTCCCCACTCTCCTCCTGACTGGCAATATAGTGTTAATCTCTCACAGATGTTAGGAGAAAGACCACTGACCAAAATCCTGGCCAAATTAATTTAAGTAAGCTTTATTCATAATGTAAACATTATATTTGAGAAGCTGTCTCCTCCTAAAGCAGGGTTTAAGAGATCAGTGCTGGACATGGGGAAGATAAAAGTTTTTATGACTCTAGTTTCCAGAAAGGAAATTTGGTAAATAAATAAGCAGAGTTCATAGAAGGAGAACATAAGCATAACAAGGTGGTCATAACAACCTTCTGAAACATAGGGATGGTTGCAAGGTGGTCATAACAACCTTCTGAAACATAGGCATGGTTGTGGTTTCCTGGAATAGGCAGTATAGAACTATTTGTACTTAAGATTATTGGTGGACATGGCCCAATCCTTTAGAAATCATGAATGGGATTGAGCCTAGTTTGTCTTTACTATTATAAGATAACTTTCAAGTCAAAGACGGAGGCAGGATGGTTTATCAATAGGAAATAAGCATGATGCAAAAAAAACCCAATTTATGGGCAGTATTCTCTCTTTCCACATATTTTCTTCTCTCTGGTTGAATAAACATACTTGTCACTGGTAATAGAGTTTTGTCTTCTCATTGAAGTTTCTGTTTGTGCATATATTATTTACAGAACTTCAGCATTCAATGTAGGACAGAATGTGGTTGCTTTTCATGGGCTGTTTTCTCATGTTTGACCCTTTGACTTTGCTATGCCAGTATCCTCAATGCTGTGGTCAACTGTGATTAAGTGTAATGCAGAAAATAAATTAATCAATATCCAAATTCCAAATCAGAGATAAAGTCTTTACTTTGCTGAAGAAATTCCCCTTAGGAAACAATGTTCTGGGTGCAATATTTAATTCTGGGCTGGTCTACATGCTAAATCTGTGATCTTGAGCAAGCTGTCTAAATTCCCTGAGACACATTTTCCTCTCTTGTAAATGGAGATTATAGTTTCTCCCTCCTTTGGTGTGAATATTAAATGAGGTCATACGTATACATCTCACTAGGGAGCTAATGTAAAGTTCCTGAGATCATTTTTAGACTGGGAGCCTGTGTTGCAATTAACAAGTGCCAACTTTCTTTTCCCTTTAATGTTTTATGAGTAAGAGTGTTTTGCCTACATACATATCTGTGCTCTGTGTGCATGCCTAGGGCCCATAGAGGGCATCGAATTCCCTGGTACTGGTGTCACACATAGCTTTGAGCTGCTATGTGGGTGCTAGGACTAGAACCTGGGTTCTCCAGAAGAGTAGTCAGTGTTTTTAACTTCTCTCCAGTCCGAGGTGTCAACTTTGAAACACATGCTATCCAACTATTCTCTTTATTGATACTGATACATACCAACCACTCCACTTGCACCATAATCTACTGATAGAAATTTGTCACCTTTTCATTTCATCGAATATACTTTTCAAAAACAACTGAGGAAGATCCTCATTTAAAGGAAAACACATGAGAGCACCAAGACAACGCAGAAGATACAGATGGAGTACTCTGCTTGTCCATTTTGTTTTTGTTCCCAGACAGTTTGTGGATTGCACTAGTGTGTCAGAAACTGTTGATAAGCTCACATTTGACTTTTAATTTATTCTCTAACAGTTTCGATGAGATTAGGTATGATCATCATCCCCATTCTACAGATGAAGAGCTGAGGCGTACATGTACCCATACCAACACTGAGATGTGAAGCCAGGCAGCATGTCTTCACCAAGACACACTATGCCATCAATATCAACACCTCTCAGAGGACCAAGGTCTTAGCAAGCCCAATCACAGAAATAATCATAGCCGTGGCTATATGCTGCCAGATCAGGAAAGTGAGAGCAACAACTAACACACTCTTTTGAGTTTTAAGAATATTAACTTTGAGCTGGGTGGTGGTGGTGCACGTTTTTAATCCCAGCACTTGGGAGGCAGAGGCAGGTGGATCTCTGTGAGTTCGAGACCACCCTGGTCTACAAGAGCAAGTTCCAGGACAGGCTTCAAAACTACAGGAAAAACTCTGTCTTGAAAAAAAAAGAGTATTAACTTTGTGTGGGCACCTTGAGAGAAAAATTATTTCCAGTGGAAAATATATTTTCTGGTAAGATTCTTTTATGCTTTGCATAAGGTTCTAAGGTTCACTGTCCTTCATCCAGGAGAGGTGCTAACATGTCATCGGGCAGAACATTCTGTTGTCATTGTTTCTTCAGTCATCAGCCTTAATTTCCATTGTTCTCATCTTTAAAACCCATTTGAGGAAAAATGTAATGACAAAAAACTCATCTGATGGAGGCATTTTTCCATGAAGTATAAATTTAAGTTATTATTTGCAATTTCAAATATTTTATTGATGTGGGTTATTTAGTGTTTTGATCTTTTTCCATGGGCTAAAGCTATTAAAAGTGTAAATTCTACTGGAATGTAGGTGCTTATGCTCAGAATGAGGGCATATTTGCTTTGATTTGTGGGGGGAAAAGGAATAATTTCATGAATGAATGTGTAATGTCATTCTTTATGCAGTTGCCTTTCCCCTAAAAGCCTTACTTAGGACCAGTAAACTGTCTCCTACAAACAAATTATTCTAAGTTTGGAGTCTGATAGGACCCTTGATAGAGAGGAAGGGACCAGAAAGGGGAAAGAACAAATGCTCATTGAAGCTTAAGCCCTGTCTCACATTGTAATTCTTAACTTAACGCCATCTGGGATTGTCTTCCAAATACCTTACATGCATGGTGCCCTGACCTCCAAACAAGCTTCTCTGGGATCCCAAACAAGACAATGACTTTAGGCATCTAATTTAATTCAGATTCATTATCGGAAAGAAAGAGATAATCCATCCCTCAAAGGGTCATTGTGATAACATGTAAAAGGTGCTTGGCCTGGAATTCAGTATTCACATACTTATTAAAAATTGTACTTCCTAGGCCAGAGAGAGGGCTCAGTGGTTAAGAGGGTAGGCTGTTCTTCCAGAGGATTCATTCAGGTTCAGTTTTGAAGCCAATATAGCCTTCTCGGTGTGCTCTAAGTCAATGGTTACTTTTTGTTTTGGTTTGGTTTTGCATTCTTGTTAGTTTTAACTTTGTTTGTTTGTTTGAGACAGACTCTTTGTACATAGCTCTAAGTGTCCTGGAACTCACAGATATCCACCTGCTTCTTCCTCCTTACTGAGTGCTGGAATTAAAGGTGTGCACTAGGACACCCAGCAATAGACTTTGTTTCAATAAACAAGTTGACCTTTAGTTGCAGTATTTTGGAGTCAGAGGCAGGTGAATTTCTGTGAGTTCCAGGACAGCCAGAGGTATGTAGTGAGACCCTGTTTCAAAAATTGGTATGTAACTGCTAATGAATGACACCTGAGCTTAACCTCTGGATTCCACAAAAATGTGCACATATGTACACACATACACACACACACACACACACAAGTTCATTCAGTCTCCAGATTATTCTAACTATGTAGTTTTTCCCCACATCTATGCAGTACATGCTCTAGGTACCCTTCTGTGTAAACCGCAAATATACTCTACATAGCAGAATTTGTATTCCCATGAGGACAGCAGAATATAGAAACAAAGAGATGATGGCATATTAGAATTGGTGCTGCGACAAAGTCAAAAATAAGATATTGATAGTGGTGGTTGTTTTTCTACTGAAGGTGTTATCAGGGCATATGTTTAAAGGGAAGTGAAGGAACTGAGCACGCAGGTTTAGTAGGTCCCAGAAGAAGTGAGACCCAAGAGTAATAAGAACAGTGTAGTAGAAGCACAGTAAAATGTGAGTCTAGAAAAGTCAGCATGGGTTAAGCCCTGTGTAGTTGCTCACAATCAGAACATGGGGTTTTACTCTGAACATGATGGAAAACCCTTGGGGGATTTAGAACCAGAAAGCTGGCATTTTTCATAGATACATTTTTCTTCGTCTGAAATGACCAGCAAAATCAGGAACAGAGACCATTGGATGCCAATGTAGTGCTCTCCCTACTTGCTCCGCATTCTCTAGACCTAAATGTCCTTGATTTCTTGATTTTATTTTACTTTGCATTACTTGCTGTGGTCTCCTTCCTAAATCTTAAAACAACTGTTGCCTGTTCTGTGCATTTGACTCCTTTGCCATTTGACCAACCAGCTTTAGCAGTCTCCTTTCTATGAGCGCTGATCCAGTTACAGCTATTAAACAAGATTCATTACCCATGAACTTGCTCGGCAAGCATTTCAGCTTGGCCATGAAAGCAAAGTCGGGACATAAGGAAATAAAAAATAGTAGCTCTGATTAGAAAGTTTAACTTCACAGATTTCTAGGAATCTTCAGATATTGGGATTTCTTTTTTTTAATTAACTAAGTGAAAATTTCTCCCACTTTATGGAAATGATTACATTACATTATCTTCTCGTCAAGATCAATATGAAATGAGGCAAAAGCTGCAGTTGTATACTGCATCTGCTTTCTCCCTTCACCAACACTCTTTTTATTTGTTTATTTTTTCTCAAACCTCAGGTTCAGTATCTTCAAATGGAACGGGATCTGTTTTCCTAGCTAAGTCTTGGAAGACAAACTTAGCTTGTTTAGGAAATTAACAAAATGGGGTTGTTTAGGCTGCTTTCCAGTATCAACACCCACAGTGTGAGAATTTATCCCTGTGAAGTAAAGATCAAAACCTGCGTGATAGGCTCTCCCAGGCCTGTACTGCTGTTTAAGTACTGACAGAAGCAGCAAACAGCTTGATATACATGATTCTAGGCATTCATGTGCAAAGGGAAATGTGTGATCAGAGAGTCACTTGTTTGGCTTCATCCACAGCTTAAATTTGGTGTCCTATGAAATATGTAATGTTTCAAAGGCAGAACGATTATTTCTGTTCACTTATTAAGGGATGACTAACTTGATTTTGGCTGCTCTACAAATGAATCACGGTAACAGTCCCCAACGTTGGACTTCTGGTGTTCTGATGTAATGCATGGCTATTAAAAGAAGAAAAAAGCAAGTGGGTGAGAGTGAGCTCATGCAAAGACAAAACGTAACACACAGTGAGCTAGCGTAATTTATGAACTGCAGAGACCAAATCTAATTGCTTCAAGGTGTTTTCATGTGACCTGGGTGAGGATATCTTGCCAGATACTACCTGGTCACCTATAGTGGCAGAATATAGAGCCTAAATTCGACCAGGAATTTGGAGGGATTCAGTGCAGAAGTCATTTGATGTAGGGGAAAAAGCAACCTAGTCCTTAAAAGTATTTCTAATCAAATTTGATTTAGCATCATTTGGATGGTAATATCTGAGGACAAGCCACATAGGTTAGAAAACCAAACCAACAATATCTCTTGGCTTTCTGTTTTGTTTTAATGTGTGCAGATTATTCTACAGTAGCAGCAGAAAATGGGGTGGGGACATGAGACAAGGAAGAGAATAAACTGGAAAAGGGGATGCTGTGCCAAATCCCACTGGAGTGACTTGAACTGCATCTTGCCAGAGACCAAGGAATACACATCTTTTCCAAGTGTTTCCTCACAGTGGGGATTGCTGGGTGACTACTTGAAGGAACTCCCAAAGCATGTTAAGGACCCTCCATGGTCAGAGTCAACATTCTGCCTTTCCTCCCCTCTTTATAGCAAAATTGCATCAGATCTCGTATCCCACAGGTAATTTTCCTGTGCTAATCAGCAGTCAGAAGCAGACACTTTCTTCCTTTCACATCCCTTCTGTACCCTCCTCTACAAGGTGTCCCTGCTGTCTTCTGAGGAAGGTGTGAGTGTGCCAAGGAAGGCAGAAAGGAAATTAGACTCTGGCCTGTGGTGACCGGCAGCCCATCCTGGCTTTGTCCCAGACTCTGCCAGAAGGGAATTAGAAAAGCCAGTGCTTCCCCAGAATGAGAAATCACTCAGAGAAGAAAATCTTTTAAGTATATCCATTTTATTTGTCCTGTTTTCTTTCTGTGTTTCATCTAGTTTTAGATCTGTCATTACCTTAAAAGGATCTTCAGTGTGTTGGAAAGTGTGCCTCAAGTAGCTCTAATAAATCTCAATTGTTGTTTATGATGTTAACTTTCTTTCACCTAGTATCTGATTGTACAGTTTACAGATGTCATTTATCTTAGAACAATGTGACATTAAAAATACAATGGTGGGTTCTTAAGAGAGTCTGCACTAGGTAGGTCCTCTGTGTATATGTTATAGCTATTAGCTTGGTGTACTTGGGGGACTATTAATAGTGGGAGTGGATGTGTCTTTTCCTGCTTGTGGGACTACTTTCTTCCTGTTTGGTTACCTTGTCCAGCCTCTATATGAGGGAATTGGCCTTGTCTTATTTTATCTCCTTTTGTCTTATTTGACAGTCGTCTCTTGAAGATCTACTCTTTTCTGAGGGGAAAAGGGGGGGAGTGGATCTGAAGGTGAAGGGGAGGTGGAATTAGCCAGCAGAAGTGAAGGGAGGGGAAACTGTGGTTGAAATGTATGAGAGAAGAGTCTATTTTCAACAACAACAACAACAACAACAGAATCAGCTAGGCCAAAACACCCTTCTTATTCTGAAAATATGAGATCTGAAGTCTTCGACCAAAAGCAGCAGTGTGACATCCTTAGAATCTCCAGCATATCTAAGGTAAGCAGAGAAGCCATGTTGAAATCCCACATATCTTATTACCCGATTCTCTTGTGCTTCCTGGCTCAAAGGAGGAATAACTAATAAGTTTGTCTCTGAAAAGCTTTATCTGACAATTCTAGACACTGTAAGCGAAAAAGAAAAGTATAAGCTCAAAACCTATCCCCTTCATTATTTGTTCATATGTTGTCGAAGTCTAAAGATGAGGTGTAGCTTAGCTGTCCGCATCATCTCTGATCTCTCTTATTGGACCTCCAAGTATGCTCAGTCATTATATTGACAGTTAGCTATCTGAACCAGGTAGCCTGACAGTTCTCCATCTTTGTCTGATTCTTCTTTGTCCTTTCTGCTGAGCTTGTGTTGGTCTCAGACTGTGTTCTGCTATGACGTTGGTCCTGATTTAGAGTCCTGCATCTGCCCTTTACTTTGCAAGCCATCTTAGTTGACTTATTGAAGCTCATTAAACCTCATTTGCTTCAACCGCAAAATGGGGGTAATAATTTAAACATTCCCACAGTCATGATCTTGAATAAAATTTTAAAATGTGTTTAAAATGTTTAGCAGACTAGTCACTAGTACTATTATTATTCTTAACATGAAGGGTGAAAAGAGCAAAGAAACTGACAGTTTAAATGATATGTTCAGAGACTTGGAATGAATTTCAATTTAGCATTCAAGCCTAATGTCTTTAGAGGCAAATATATAATAATCAAAATATCATGATCAAGATTTATATAGGCGTGGGCTTTACTATTACAAAGTACTTGGTGCTGTTTATTGTTAGAATCCTCTCATTTTCAATACTGTCTTTCATGTAATTTTGCATGCACGAATGCAAGCAAACTAAATTCAGGAAAATTATCATATTACTGGCAACACAGTAGATTTGGTGAGTACTTATTGAGTGTGTCTTGGCTTAATGACATCTATACATAGTCATACAAATGCAGATTTTTCCATAGATCCATGTGACAGGTTGAGGCTATGTTAAGGGTCAGGGCTATTAATATGTCTTACTTTCTCTTCCTTTTCTTTTCTTAAAGCCTCTTAACCAATTTATTACTATACTCATGTTAGTTGCTGCTGTTTATATTATAGACTAGCTGAAGCATAGCTTCCATCTCTCTGGCTTTTCCTTTTTTTTTTTCTAAATCTTGCAAATATACATTGTACCACGACTTAGAATGCTGGGGTTCTACGTCTCTCCTTAGGACTCCTTTCAGAAAGCAAATCAGAGCATTCTAAAACCATGCAAACATGTAGATATCTAAGTATTATATGTAAAATATCTGACCATGACAATGTTAGTATCCAAGAGTGAAATGTGTTTATCTTTGACATGTAGTCATTAGAATCAATGATGAGAACTGAGTAGTTTCAAAAGTCACAAAGAGGCATCTCAACTTTCAATTTTTATTCTACTTTCTCAGCTCTTATTCTACAACACAATCTTACAGAGTCTCCCTTGCCAGGTGGGTGGCCTTAGGCACCACCCAGCTGCTTTGTCATTTATTCTCTGTCACCCTGTGACTCAGAAACAGAGTGACACATGTGCTACCCACCACTCCATCAGAAATTCAAGACAACTGCATCTCACAGCATCTCTACTGTTGAGTTAAGACATTTTCTGGTCCCAAGCCAGTATGGTTCCTTCCCATTTTCCAAGACTCTCAGCAATCCTTGGCTAGCACAGGGTTAATATTGTGTCTCCTTCCTTCCATGTGTAATCCCAGAGGTCACAGTAGTAGATTTTCAAAGTTGGCAGGTTGCTAAATAGTTTATACCTCCCCAACTAACAGGGCATGGTCATTGCAGAAAATGGATGGAAAAAATATCCCCTGTTATAATTGGGTTCAGCCCTGTGGCTTAACACCATCTTATTTGGCAATCTTTTCCTCTTGACATATTTGGTAATCACTCTAAGGGAGATTTATTACACTGCTTATGGAAAGAAACAATGCACTAAATATTACAATATACATGCTTTCAATATCATTTCTCTGTTCTGACTCTTTCAAACAAAGTCTTTGATCCTTATCAAAACTCACCCATCTTTACATTCTCCTTTACTTTTCCTCTTCCAAAGTAACCTTTTGCATTTGGAAATTTTCAGTGATTAGCAGTAATCCTAACCAAGACTTGCTGGCCTGTGCTTAGACAAAAGTGGGTGGAAAGATACGTTCAGAGCTTAAAACCTTTGAAAGATATTTTTCTGGCCATTAATCCCAAAATATCAATTGAAAACTTCAGCATATGGCTCAAACGATAAAAATAGCCTGCTAGGTATATTTAGAAGACTATATGTGTATGTGAAAGAAATGAAAATATTTTAGCCAACGAAAATACAACAAATCTCTTCTGAGCCTAAGGGGTGGCGTTCATGAAGAGATGTGGGGGAAGGGGACACTGGGAGTTAGGATGAACCACTCCATCTCTGGGCTAAGTAAAGTACTTTAACAGCTGGTGCTTCTGAGACATTTTGAAAAAAGCTTACTTTCCCCCTCACTCAGACACATGCACAGTAAAACATCTTAACCAATAATCCATTTAGAACAGATTGTGAGAAGATATAGAAGGGTCATGCGGACTCTTGTGGGAGAGTCCACTGCATGGTAGGCACAGCCATAGATACACTTGTTTATTTAACACTCCAACACATGTCTCTCACTGGCCTCATTTTTGCAGACCAGCTACATCTACACAGGTACAACAAAGCCATCACGACAATAACTGACTGTGGAGCTGAAACAGTTAACTGGGGGCCTGTGTATCTATAGTTGAAACAGAAGATAATGTCATTTAAAGATGCCAATTAGCCCTAGCTGCAAGGCTTCCATGAGCTTTTTGAATTCTCATTATAAACTGAATTGCCGAGAGGAGGTAAAGCGTGATACCCTGGCACATGGTAGTAGTTCATTTAAATCCCATAATCCCCTCACAAACATAGTACCTGTTTGCTTACTTCAGATATTAGTTTCTATACACACTTCCATGTAAATTTTAGCAGCAGAGTTAAAAAAGCACGAATTCAGGAATCAGCTGCTGGCAGGAATCCTCATTGCAGTTCTCGCACCTAGAAGTCTGTATGATAAAAGCCTAAGAGCACCGACCCTGTTCAGACTGCTAGGTTTAACCCGGTTCGACCTATTATGATGCCCATGATCTTGGACTAGTGATTTAAGTTCTCCATGTCTCACCTGCCTCACCTGCCTCACCTGGGTATAGAGTGTTCATATCTACTTTGTGTTCTGGTATAAATTCTAGGTCAGCTAATCTGTGCTAATGCCTATAACTGTGCTTGGCATAGAGAAGTAGATGTTATTTAGCTTCTTGTATGCTATTTGATGGCAAGTATAAAGTCACTTGACACAACCACAGTCTGACACTAGTCAAAGTGTGTAGAATAATTCTTAGAATACTGGGGATACAAATCAGGGTCTTGCACATAATAGGCAAATACCCTACAAGCACACTCTAGGCCATAAAGTGTATAGAAGTCACATTTTGCTCCTTTAGTATGATTTCAATTTGTCTCAGCTAGACTTTTAATGTTTAGTGCCTTTCCCATCTATGCAGACAAGGAACAGCCGAGAAGCAAGGGTTAGTATCTTAGTTAGGGTTACCACTGCTGCGATGAGACACCATGACTAAAGCAAGTTGGGGAGGAAAGGGTTTATTTGGTCTACACTTCCACTCACTCTTCGTTATCAAAGGAAATTAGGGAATGAACTCAAAGCAGTTCATGAACGTGATGGCAGGAGCTGATGCAGAGGCCATGGAAGGGTGCTGCTTACTGGGGTGCTCACCATGCCTTCTTATTGCATCCGGGATCACCAACGGGAGTGATGGCATCACCTACAAAAGGCTGGGCCCTCCACCATCAATCACTAATTAAGATAATGTCTTACAGACTTGCCTACAGCCTGATCTTATGGAGGCATTCTCTCACTCAAGGAGCCTCCTCTCTGATAACTCTCTCTCTGATAACTCTCTCTTCTGTCAAGTTGACATAAAACTAGCCAGCACATCTATCAAGGTAAACTTCTTGACTTTTATAGTAGAGAGTAATTGGAGAAGCTAATTAAGGTGCCCTGGAAATTGGTAGTAAAGGGGTAGCCTTCAGAAGACCTCTGCATTCAGAACTGTACATTCTTTGACTTGTTACATCGTGTTTCCAAGAAAAATGATAAACAAGAGACTTATGTAAGATTTGCAAACATTATTGACTATTTTGGTGACAAATAAAAAGAAACGAGAAGTAATATTGGTAATTGAAGGTAATACTTTGCGAATGTTAGCACCATCAGAATCCGCCAGAAGATCTACCTAGGTTGCTCTCCAGAGAATCTGATTTCTCAGGTTTGAAATAGGGCCTAAAAATTGTATTTCTGACAAGCTGTTTGGTTGACACTGCTATACTGGGTGCCACACACTGAAAACTACTGATTCAGTGTATGTCTTGAATCTCTACTACCTATTTGTGGTCTATGGGCAAAACATTTTATTTAAACTCTCTTCCTTAGAGATGGAACTAATGACTTTTTTTCCAAAAAAAGAAACATTTTAATCTCTGGAGCTAATGTTACTTATTAATGTCTACTTGTTCATTAAAAAATCTAACTGTTGTTTTTCTCTCCCATAGTTGCATACTGCTGTAACCAAGATCCAGGTTCCAAGACCTGGCTTTAACTATACATTTGCCCACATATGTGTCCTGAATAATGATAAGACTTGCATTGTGGATGATATAGTACATGTCCTGGAAGAGTTGAAGAATGCTCGGGCCACCAATCGGACCAATTTTGCCATCACATATCCGATCACTCACTTAAAGGATGGAAGGGCTGTCTATAATGGGCACCAACTTGGAGGTGTCACTGTCCACAGCAAAGATCGGGTGAAATCTGCGGAGGCCATTCAGCTCACTTACTATCTGCAGTCAATCAACAGTCTCAATGACATGGTAGCTGAGAGGTGGGAATCCAGCTTCTGCGACACTGTCAAACTATTCCAGAAATCCAACAGCAAAGTCAAAATATACCCATACACATCCACATCATTGAGGGAAGATTTCCAGAAGACCAGCCGTGTATCAGAACGTTACCTGGTCACCAGCCTGATCCTGGTAGTCACTATGGCCATCCTCTGCTGCTCGATGCAGGACTGTGTCCGCAGCAAACCCTGGTTAGGCCTACTTGGGTTGGTGACCATAAGCCTAGCCACTCTCACTGCAGCTGGAATCATCAATCTTACTGGTGGAAAATACAATTCCACCTTCCTGGGAGTCCCTTTCGTCATGCTAGGTAATTACTGCCTTTCATTTTCCTTGTTTTTGCTATTTGTTTCCTGTTTATAGTGGTAACTAGTTTTCTCAAAGAGCCATTTAACAATTGTTTTCAGTTATAGAGTTTTCACTTTCCTGAGAAACCTGGACCAAGTTCCATCAACTGAAGAACATCCTAATCTGATACAAATGCCAGAAAGTCAAACAAAGACTTTGGCTCTAGCCATGTTCCTACATTTAATAAGTCTGTAGTATTGGCAAATACCAATCTTGGCTGTGCTCTAGTGTGTTGGGGTGTGTTTCCTCAAATCAGACCCAAGGAGGGGATGCAGATAGAATTAGTTTATTTAGGAGAAAAACTCTAGTAGCACCATCATGGAAATGGAAGAGGTGAGCCAGAAAGACAGACAATACTTGAGTAGGTTGGGGTACTGCTTTATGTACTATTAGATCAGCCCCCCGCTCCCTGCTGGAGACCTTTAGAATATCAGGTAGAACATTCCTCAGAAAGATCCTCCCTGAAGGATGAGAAAGCTGGCCTATTTACACAGAAGCCCTGGGGGGGGGGGCACTGTCCCCCCCCCCCGCATAGCTAACCCCTCTACACTTTCTCCCAGCAGTGGTAGAAACTCCCCAGGTGACTCAGGTGAGAAGTCCTCAAGAAATTTTAAAATTGCAAAGGGAAGGGCAAGCAGGCTCTGCTGCCCAGAGCCTCTCTCTATCTATTAATGAATAGAGTAGATGTGAGCATCACAAAAATGGATGTGAAAAGGAAACAAACACTTGGAAAGCCTCCTGTGAAATATCAGCTCCAAGGGTATCTTCTTTATTAATCTTGGTATGAACATCTTACAGTGGTGGCCATAGGGCTCTTCCCGAGTTTGTCACTGGGGAAGAGCACCAGGAATTCCTTAATAGAGTTAATGCTCAAAACAAAACCACATTGTTCACAGCATTAGTGCTTCTGCCAACTTGCTATTGAAGATGACATGTCTAGTACACTGGGAGGTAAAGTTCCTGTCAGACAAAGATTGAATGAGGTTAGGTTAGGTTAGTTTCCCCACTCCTCCCCCGTTTCCTGTGGGAACTACTCATCAATTCCTCTAGCAAAATTAAAATGTCACTTGGGATCAGATACCAATGATACAAGACAGTTGTGGTTGTCTATTGTTGTTGACTGAGAACTCACCACGATTTATTTCATTGGTAAGTCTTATGCCGTGTTTTAGAGTAGCAGTAAAAACCGGAAATTTCCTAAGAAATCGCTACTGAATTACAGTTAAATGATAAGCAGGCTTGATGGAGCTACATTCTGTCCTCAATGCTTCGCGACCTATGCAAATTGAGATCTGGTCAATAAACATATACTAGGAGCTTTTATGGAAAAGCCAAGCATCCAGAGAATCTGCTAAATCAATTTAGTTGTCACTCTTGAAAACAACAGAGAAGGAAGCTGCCTTACTACCTTCTGCATCCAGTCAGATAAGAAGGCAGCACAAGCTCCCCCTTTAAACTGACTCCAAGAATCTTTAGGTCAATTGTGGAATCCGAGGCAGTTTCTCAAAGAGTGTGGAGGACTGAGTCTTAGTAACTTCCTGGGAGAGTTGAGTCAAGGTTGAAATTAAGATGTGTTGCTCATGATTAGTCACATGCTTGAGTCCTTGGGTTCTTTTTTAACTTTTCATTTTAAAAATAGTGGTTCTGTTGTTGCTTTTTAAGACGAAGATAAACAAGAATAAGAAATTGGTTGGGAACTGAAGGAAGATACAAAGGTTCTTAAAGTGACAAAAAAAGCATGTGAAAGCTTGGGAAAGGACTGAGAGTTTGGCTTTATGGCACTCCAACCTATTACCAATGATCACAAAGAACATTATAATGTTTAAAGCTTCTTAAAATTAAGGAAAATAATCTACAGTATTTAAAGCTTCTTAGAATTAATCTTGCAGTATTAACATTCAAACCTGATTTTACTAAGTACAATGAACTGAAAATATACAAAACTTCTCGAAGCTGTACAAAATAAAATGAATGAGAATCTTTAATATTTTCCGCAAATTTACATTGCATTTTAAAGATAATTTAGGTATTCATTATAAGTAAATATAATATATACGTACATATAAACACCACAAAATACATCAGACAATATTGGCACAGTAGGGAAGGTGAGTGAGGGTAGGACGAGATGATGCCCTTAGAGAGGAATGTCTTTAGAAAGCAAGTCCAGCAGTGGGTAAGAAGTTCCACAGCTCCCCAGAGACTGTCACTGAACTTTACCTCTGAATTTATTTCAGAAAACAAAACAACCACCGCAAAGGTAAACAAAACAGGTATTTGCAGTAAAAAAGGACAAGCAGGACAGGCACCAGGTCCTTCCTTCTTTGGGATGTTTGGGAGTAGGTTCCCTGCATTGATTTGATGACCATTTTTCCTGATGACAATCTGCCTGCAACGTTTCTGTCCATTTTCATTCCATAGGGTTTTCA
The DNA here is from genome assembly GCF_982192425.1 of Myodes glareolus. Lineage (NCBI taxonomy): Eukaryota > Metazoa > Chordata > Mammalia > Rodentia > Cricetidae > Myodes > Myodes glareolus. The sequence goes on from NC_142053.1 coordinate 121,448,638, forward strand.
AATTACTTAGTCATGACATGCGAGGAAACTACACATTTTAGTGGCTAAGGCCCATTTGCAATAAAGACTGAGTGTTTAATATGCTCATAAAGCTAACATTGCCTAGATTTAGGATACTTGCCCTTCTCGCTTTCTCAGATGAACTCTTCGTCCTTAGAGTATGATTGCAAAATGTAATATAAGCAAGAGCAGATTTGTGACTGTATTCAAGACCAATGTTTAGTTCTGCTTGATGACTAGTCCTAAATTAGTAGTAAACACTTAAGAAAACCAACAAGAAATGCAGTGCTAAGTACTTTGTTCTACACATAAATTGACTGTCTAATAATTTTTGTCTATAAAAATGCTTATTTGTACTTAATTAAATCAGGTTATTTAAAAAATCTTTGTGATTTTGTTTGTAATGTAAAACTATATCAAATCATATATATATATGTCTTCATTTAGAAGAAAAAAATTCATAAAATATTGAATACAGGACTATCCTTGGTTATTAAAAACTCTATAATGTGCTAAGTACTATAAATGTCAAATTCAACAAACTCAAAATTCTTAGTGTGACTATAGTCATATAAAGCCAGATCCAGCCAAATGCCAAAATGGCAGTTGATTTACAATGGAAAATTTTAAGACCACAAGTGTTAAGAAATATTAACTTGACAAGATTCCACAAGAGGAAGGAATTTGAATAAACACTGAGAGTTCATCATAATGGGATGTGATTGTATGTTTCTAGCTAAGATGATACATGATATCTCTGGCAAAAAAGAATATATCCTACACAGATGAATCAACTTGACAATGATATAAGCATAAATACCTCATGATTTAGAATGTTTTTCATCAGTGTCTGTATATTAGACACTTCCAATTCTGCATAACCTCTCTCAAGATGAGTCAGGGTAGTTTATCTAGAGCTGAAATCCTCAAAGGCCCACAGTATCGTAAATGTTTATTGTCATTTTTTGTTGCTAGAATTTAGAGAAGAACTTAGTTGTTTATATTAGTGTCGGGTAGTGCAGTATTAATATTTGTAAGCATCATTTATATCTATTGTAAAATGTCCTCTAAAGAATTAAGATTTACATCATGGTTGTCCAGTTGAGTATGATTTAAGAAATTGGCATCATTTTTGTATGTGCAGACTCTCCTTACAGGTGTGATATTTATTTATGCAGCTCTGCTTATCATAAACAAGTCAGGAAAGGGGAAAGGAGTTGGAGAAAATGTAGAAGGAACAGAGGAAGGTTTTATTCCTTATGTATATGAAAGGATTGTTTCTCATATACATTCCATGCACATAAAAGAGAGAATTGAAGTTATTGTGAAAGATAGTTTGGATATCAGTTTTTACGTGACATTTTAACTTGCAAGGGTCACTTTGCCTTTGTTGAAATTCAAGAGCCCTGGAGATTGGATGAGATGCAAAACACTCTTCAATTTTGAAAAGGTCAAGTGCCAAGTCCAGGGTACTCTCTTCTGAATTATCTAACCAGTGAAGCACACAGCACTTTTATGACTTACCTAACCAGACTTCACAGTTTTAGGGATGTGAATGGGAAATAGAATGTATATTAAGTGCTAGGAGGAAAATAATATCAAAGAAGTTGCCATCTTACAGTGGTATTATTCTAAGATTATCTGGATTTTTAGCAGGAACCAAAGATTAACTTTAGTTCTTTAAGGGTTTGTTCTCACTGATACCACTTAAAGTGTGATAACAGTGGTATGTGGTTCATAAAAAGGGTTACACTAAATTTTGCAAGGTTATTTACAACTGAAATGTTTTATTCCTTAATTATTCTCACTCTCAGATTAAACAAACTTGAAAGATTTTTATATTATAATAGGTCCATAAGTCATTAGAAACATGAGGGAAAAGAAAAAAAATCTTCCAGATAGTATCAAAGGTTTAGATAAATTTAACAATATCCAACCATCTTTTACCTAGACAATGGATAACCATACCCAATGATATCTGAATGATAAAAATGATAATTTCATATAGTTTAATATAAAACATTATGATGGAAATATGCTATTTGCACAATATGACAATCTATATGAAAGAATAGAAATATAGAAAAATATGGAAATACTTAGTTTATATACAAAATATTTAATAGTTTTAAGAGTTCCTAAAGCAAGCTGCTTATTAAGACTTTGCTTCTCTTGGGGTGGTAGTGCCTTTAATCCCAGCACTCATGAAGCCGAGACAGGCAGATCTCTGTGATTTTGTTTCTCATATTTCTTTTGTCCATCTTATTTTAAATAAGATAATAATTCCAGGCCTGAAGAAATGACTCAATAGTTAAGAGCACTCAATGTTCTTGCAGAGGACTGGATTTCAGTTCCCAACACACAAATTGGGCAACTACAACAATTGATACTTTCTTCTGCCCTTTTCAGACACACACATGTACACACACACAAATAATAATAATAATAAATGAAAATTTTCAAAATAAGAGTAATTTCATACAATATTTTTAAGGTTCTTTTTTTAATCTTTTAAATAATAGTCTATAGCTGTATAATTTATAAAGACATATGGAATCTAATTTTGTTATTAGTTCTTGCCAGTCACATTGTAAATGGAAAGTGGAAAAATAGCTTAAGGTGGAAGTAAAAAAAACCCAATTTATTGGTATGCATCTTGCCTTAAACTAAGATATGGCCATGACTAGGAGCACAGATTGGAGAAGGCAGAACTCACCTGAGTAAGGGAATTGTGCCTTTAATACAGGTCTCCTAGGTAACCTTTGGGCAGTCTGTTGACTTAGTCTCATCCAAAGAATGGGAGGGCAGCCAACACTGAGCTTGGAAAAGCAGACCATAAGGAAAAACACCTAGTATGTATTTGGATTAGAATATCAGAAAATTGCAAAAGGACCCAGATGGGTCTACAGGAGCTCATTGTGCAAACTGACTTAACTTCATTGTGAAAGAACTCTTGCTGTCCATTTAAACTTTACTACATATTATTCACTAAGAACAAAATGTAGATAGCTTTCTAACATGTTCTCTGCATTGATCAATATAACAAACTAACACTTATCTGCTTCATCAGTAAATAAATTCCTTTTAGTCAACTTTTTATCTTATATGTATTTGGAGGTATAATTTGTGTGCACAATATATTATAAATAGCATTAGTTATAGCAGAAATTATATGTCGTGTAGAATTACTTCATATTATATATTTGAATTAATTAACATTAATATTATTCAACAGTGCTTATTTTTGAATATTTAAACATATATATCTCTGCATATATTCAAATATTTTATATATAGATATATAAAATGTACTTGAATAGGATATAACATAAATTCTTGAGTTTATATATTACATATGTCTTCATGTGAAAAGACATAAAGTAATGCCCATAGTATATATTATAGACCTTACTTATATATACTGGTTTTATATAGTATATTTACACATAATATCAAAGTACCCTAGTATATTTACATATAATACTCTATATTTAAATAAAGAAGATCTATTAGAAAAATAATTTCTTGGACTTTCATATGCAGTTCTCTAGCAAAGGAAAACCGTTTCTCAGATTCAAACCCTAAGTTGTGATTGGAATAACCAGTATGTGTCAAGTCTCTAGTAGAAAGACTAAGATGCATATATCCCTCCCTGATATAAGCATCTGTCTTTACTTAAGTAGAGTACACTTTTACTCTTACTCTTAACTGTGACACAGAACAGGCTGGAATAAGCCAAACAATTCAAATTGTAAAGTAAATGTTTATAACTGACCAAGTTTAAATGTAACCCCATTAATGAACTTCTCCCTGAAAATAGGTGTTACTTAGCCTAGAAATACATATGCTTGAGATTTCTTTTTGATACAACAAAAATCATGGATTTATGCAGATGCCATGTGAGAAAAGCATTTTATAAACACAAACTTCTCAGTGAGAGTCATTTAAGAATAACATATGCTTTCAGTAGAGTTTGTCCATCCATTGTAATCCGTGGACTTTTTAGAGGCCTGTACTAGTTTTGTTTACATATATGAAATTTGGCACTACACAGGTGCGTTATAAGTGACTTCATGTTATCCTGAAAGATGGTCTAGCAGTAAGCCTTCTCAGTGTAACTCATATCAGCTAGCCCTCAAGGAACTCAAGCTGAGGAAATGCTGCCTGTAGGGAAGGGATTAAAACATGAGGGGCATCCAAAGGCTTCTGCCGTGTCTGGGAGGACTGGAGAAAATAGGGAAATTTGGGACTATGGAAAAATAAACTTACAAAATCCAGCAGTACAAAGTAGATCAGTCCTTATGATTAGTCTTTGGCAAAGCAAATAAACAAAACCAAATCTCCCAAAAGGTCTTTCATAGAATAACATTAAATAAACTTAAAGCATGATTCACGTTAAGAACAAGTTTCTAGAAACATATCTACTGGGTGGAGTTAACTCAACTATTTGCTAGTGAATTCCTTCCTCAGTAGATTATAAACAACCCTGAAGGCTTTGGCTGTACCCCAGAAAAGAGTTTAGGTGAAAGTGAGATTTAATCTGTGAGTATGCGCAAAAGTCATTCTAAGTGACTAGAGGATTAGCTAGCTGAGTTTCTTCTACCATTACTGTTATTTATCATCTGTCCTGCTGTTTCTCTTCATTAGTTCCAAACCCTGGAACTTCACACACACACACACACACACACACACACACACACACACACACACACACACACACACACACACACATGCGCGTACATGCACGCACAAACATCTTTCAGTCATTTAAGGTGACTTCCAGGCATATTCACAAACTAAATCCCGCCTTCACCCAAGATCTTTTCTACGATCTAGCCAAAGCCTGCAGGGTTGTTTATAATCTCCCAAGGTAGCTAGAACAAGCATGTGGGCTTTTGAAGATGACCCGTGTCACTCAGTTTTCTCTTTCTACCACCTGCATTCTGGAGCCTAAAGAGGGTCATCAGGCTTGCTGGGAGACACCTTTACTAGCTAGCTACCTTGTCAGCTCCAAACTATACTTTAAATGAAACACAAGGCAAACAACATGTTTTCTATTTTAAAAAAAAAAATTAAATGAAGAAAATAATACTCAAACCTCAGGAAAAAAAAATGTCTTCAGTCCTTAGGCAGTACAAGATTTGGCCTCCAAGATTCTAAGCAAGTCAAAGAAGGGGTCCACCCCGTGTGAAATGAAAATGGAGTGAAAGGGATCCTATGAAAAGCTTCCCCCTTACCCACCCTTCCACATTTCTCTATCCCTAACTTGCCCATTTTACTGTTAGAGTAACAGCAAAAGAGAAAGCCAAGGCTGGCTGGCAGGGGAATGAAAAGATGTTACTCTGCGGTGAAATGTTCCTAATTACTCTTCAGGTAGCCTCATTTTCTGTCCCAGTTTTCCCAAACTAAGGGAAGCTGTTTTCATAGACCATTGTCCCAAAGCAGTTTGTAATTAAAACTATACCTTTAAATGTCAAAACTAACGGAAATTCAACTGTAGTTCTGAACATAAAAGGAATTTCGTGGATGTTTTATGGGTTCTTAGTGTGTGTTTCTCCTTGAGTCCAAGCCAGGGAACAGGGTTCCCACAATTTATCTTTCCTTTAAGATAATAGGCCAACCTCTTAAGCATAAACATGAAGCTGTAACCTGAGTCTAGTGCCAGCCAGGCACTCCAGGCTGCTAACAATTCCCTAAGAGGGCCTGGAACTCTCTTGGCACCCATCTCTCCCTTGACTGACTGGGGTGTAGAAAAGTGTTATGGTATCAGCAATTATCCCAGAAATTCAAGGACTCTTTTAAGATATTATACAATTACAATTTGGAGTTGAGGGTACAGGAATCTGATTGGCTGGTGTGGATTGAGAAACAAGGTTCTAGCCTACCAGGAGTAGTGACAGAAAGTCATTGATAACTAGCAACAAATGAGTGATCAGATGGGATAGATTATTTCTCACTGCCTTCTCTGACTTCTCTGAGGACCTTCACATACACAGAAAAGGGGGGAAGGAAAGATGGGGAGTTAGGAGAGGGGAATGGTCTCCTAAGAGCCCCTGAGAATAAAATTTCTCTTTGGAAGTGCCCCTTGAGCCAAAAACATATGCAAAAAGATTCAATGAAAAGGATCAGACTATATACAATGGGTGTTTAAAAGACAGCAAAAGAACTCGTGTATTTTCCTCTTTCCTTGAGGGTGATTATTTCCATCCTGGAACATTATTATCACCTTGTTGCTCCGTTAATTCAAAGTGCTTTTCTCATTTAGTTCCTATGGTTATTCAACAGTACACTAAGAAATGGATTTCTATTGTATTGTCCAAAAAGTGTCCATGTCAGATAATAACATTATAAAATATCACACTAATTTTATTTTTATTTTATATTTAATTTCTTATTCAGATTTGCATTTAATTTCCCCTAAAATTCTACTATATGATTAATTGTAATTCTGCTATATGCTCTTTATTTTCTTGCCACACTTAAATGCTCACTACTAAAGTCTCATTTTGAAGTATTTCTGTTTGCAGGAAGTAAATACTCTAGAAAACTCTTTGCAGTTTGCAGCTACTCTTGAGGTATTGTTTACCTTCCAATGCTTACTTGTTCTTCATGGCCCCAGATTCACCGGTCAGTCTTATTTCCCCAGGGCACTGATGTCTCTTAGGTATTAGTCTTCTTATTACTCACAAAGATTAGTTTGCTTTTAATAAAAGCTTGGTCAGTCCACCTCGAGAAAACTGGAAACAAGGTTTAATAGCTAGTTTTCCCTCTCGAGACTAGACATTGTTAACTGCCTAAAACATAATTAACAGCAGAATGCCAGTCAACAAATACACTTTCACTTCTTATCTGGGGAATTTAGGTGCTCCAATTTAATAGGGGCCATGGTACTAGTAATCAAATCGAAAGTCTTGGCCTGACCTCTAAAAGCAGCTGTAAAATGATGTCTAATAAATTAAGATGAATGCCACATCCTTCGCAGGAAACAGGCCTGTATCATTATTCTGTAATCGGTACTCATGTTTGAGGTCAGGATTGTACAATAAAGCTATAAATACCAGCCTGGGTTCAAGGTGAGACATATGCTCAGTTATGTTGAATACAAGATAATGGTGACTGGCTTCACTCACTTTACACACGGCTGCACATTTTAAATTCCTTCTTTTTTCAAAACAAGTCCATCACACCAAAGTGCAGTATTATCCTCAATAATGGAACTGAATTTGTCAAGGTGTAGAAATAGACAATTAGATCTTCTATCCTAGTACCAAGACAGAGGTTATCAAAAGCCATGATGGGTCATTTTGGCGGGGTTTTTAATGTGACTTGGAAATTCAGGGAGGTGTGGCAAGGCAGTGTTCAGTTCCAACCAGAAGAGGTACAGAAGGCATACTCAAACTTCCAAGAAACAGAATGCAATCACAGCATGGGCAGTCACTGTATCTATGCCACCCTGATGTTGCTGGAATCCTAAACAGGGAGCCAAGAGCCCTAAGCAGTTAAGGGAAGTTATTACCAAAAGACCACTGCCAAATGGTATCAAAAAGTTGGTAGAGTCACTGTATATTTGATATGTTATCTGTGAACAACTAGAATTGGTGAAAAAAAAAATCCTAAAGACAAATGGAGGTCATAAACCTTTAATCCGACTGTCATTTTTAGTAGTAGTAGTAGTGAGGGTTCACGTGATTCTTGTTCTTTTTTTCTTCTTTCTGTATTTTCTACTCAAACTTGTTTATACTTACTTTGCTTTCTTCTGCTTCTCAGATTTATTGCTTTCTGCTCTGATATTTAGTGAAGAAAAAAGAGACTGTGATTTAGTTTCCTGTTACTACTCAAACTAAATACAGTGCTTCTTTATCACTAAAGCCCTCTGCTTGACCAATTTTAATAGACGGTATTGACACTGATGAGGAATGCTCTGCCCACTGCTTTCCTCTGTGCTAACCCTTGCCATTGTACCTACAGTATTATAAAACAAAATGATTGGTATCTGCAATATTCTTTGGAGTGTTCCACCAGTCAAACTGTACCAACCATCACAAGCTGTTGATGTATATAACTTTTAAAAAGCAGAGGCCTGAGTCTACTCAGAATCCTGTCAGCAAAAGTTAGTCCATCTTTCTTAGGCTAGTGGCAACCTTGAAGACCTCTGCTCTTCTAGCTATCATAGAAGAGACTATAAATGAACACATATTCCGCAAAACACACATCTACTTGCCACAGGAAAAGTCCCCGCCATTTCCAAACCTGTCACCACTTAAGCTGATTATATTTACTATGATCCATCAAGTCCCCACGATCAAATTGATACCCCTCTTTATAAAGATTTGTTCCTTAAAACTTTTACTCTGATCTTTTTTCTGCCTCTTCAGGTCATGGATTATATGGGACTTTTGAAATGTTATCCTCGTGGAGGAAAACTAGAGAGGACCAACATGTTAAAGAGCGAACTGCAGAAGTCTATGCAGACTCCATGCTCTCCTTCTCTCTCACCACTGCCATGTACCTGGTCACCTTTGGCATAGGGGCCAGCCCTTTCACGAACATTGAGGCAGCCAGGATTTTCTGCTGCAATTCCTGTATTGCAATCCTCTTCAACTACCTCTATGTACTCTCATTTTATGGTTCCAGCCTTGTGTTCACTGGCTACATAGAAAACAATTACCAGCATAGTATATTCTGTAGAAAAGTTCCAAAGCCTGAGGTGTTGCAGGAGAAGCCAGCATGGTATAGGTTTCTTCTAACAGCTAGATTCAGTGAGGACACAGCTGAAGGCGAGGAAGCAAACACTTATGAGAGTCACTTATTGGTATGTTTCCTCAAGCGCTATTACTGTGACTGGATAACCAACACCTATGTCAAGCCTTTTGTAGTCCTCTTTTACCTGATTTATATTTCCTTTGCCTTAATGGGCTACCTGCAGGTCAGTGAAGGGTCAGACCTTAGTAACATCGTCGCAACTGCAACACAAACCATTGACTACACTACTGCCCAGCAAAAGTACTTTAGCAACTACAGTCCTGTTATTGGGTTTTACATATATGAGTCCATAGAATATTGGAACTCTAGCGTCCAAGAAGATGTTCTAGAGTACACTAAGGGGTTTGTGCGGATATCCTGGTTTGAAAGCTACTTAAATTATCTTCGGAAACTCAATATATCCACTGACTTGCCTAAGAAAAATTTCACAGACATGCTGAGGAATTCTTTCCTGAAATCTCCTCAATATTTACATTTTCAAGAGGACATCATCTTCTCAAAAAAGTACAATGATGAGGTTGATATAGTGGCCTCTAGAATGTTTTTGGTGGCCAAGACCATGGAAACAAACAGAGAAGAACTCTATGATCTCTTGGAGACCTTGAGGAGACTTTCAGTCACCTCCAAGGTAAAGTTCATTGTCTTTAATCCATCTTTTGTGTACATGGATCGATATGCCTCCTCTCTGGGAGCCCCCCTGCACAACTCCTGCATCAGTGCTTTGTTCCTGCTCTTCTTCTCGGCATTCCTGGTGGCAGATTCGCTGATCAATGTCTGGATCACTCTTACAGTTGTGTCTGTGGAGTTTGGAGTGATAGGCTTCATGACATTGTGGAAAGTAGAACTGGACTGCATTTCTGTGCTCTGCTTAATCTATGGAATTAACTACACAATTGACAACTGTGCTCCACTCTTATCCACATTTGTTCTGGGCAAGGATTTTACAAGAACTAAGTGGGTAAAGAATGCCCTGGAAGTGCATGGGGTAGCTATTTTACAGAGTTACCTCTGTTATATTGTTGGTCTATTTCCTCTCGCAGCTGTGCCTTCAAATCTGACCTGTACACTGTTCAGGTGCTTGTTTTTAATAGCATTCGTCACCTTCTTTCACTGCTTTGCCATTTTACCTGTGATACTGACTTTCCTGCCGCCCTCTAAGAAAAAAAGGAAAGAGAAGAAAAATCCTGAAAACCGGGAGGAAATTGAGTGTGTCGAAATGGTGGATATTGATAGTACCCGAGTGGTTGACCAGATTACCACAGTGTGATGGTATCTGCTTCATATATTTTTCACCCTAGGTCTTACCAAGAACAAAAAGCTGATGTTGATGAAACATAGTCAAAGTTGCTCTGTTTCCAAAAGGATAAGAAACAGGCACTGAAAGAAAAGTAAACGATGAGGATAACAGGTGTGGCATCTTTAAAATCATTGAAGTAAAGGGGTTGCTATGAAAAAGAAGTTACTTATATGCACATACGCGTGCACACACAGGACTCAGAGTGTTTTAAATAAGATCAAACAGAGGAACACATATTAATAAGCAGGATCCCAAATTACCCCACTGCACAAGTTACTGGTGTTGTAAAAAAAAATGCAACTGATTGCAAGGTCAGCTGCCATGACAAAAATATCCTTAAGCATTGTTCAAAAGAAACAATGCTTTAAACTTCGGCAGAGCTGTAATTCTACATGTTCTGTGGTTTGAGGTCTTCATTGTTTCATCTAGCACCTCAACACTCAAGGAGAGTCTGTAAAAATTTTCATCAGCAAAAGAAAGCCAGGACCTCTGAAGCAGATGTGATAGACTGAATATCATCCACAAATTAAGATGGAGTCACCCGAAATTCACTTAGGTGAGGCAAGTTTTTTTTGTTTTCATGAATGAACTTTTCATATTCCTCCACTGACAACACTTGTTCCACCTGTATGGTTTAGTTAATGCACCCAGGAAGCAATGACAGCTCCAGCACTACAGAATTGGGGCAAATCTATTTTAGAATATCTTGTTCTTTGTCATCAGATGGATCTACTTTATAAGTTACAGCTTTTGGCAGGAATCTCTGAGGGTGCAAAGTCACAGAGCCAAGTCCAAATGGCTGGAATGTTGGAGGAAAAGCAGGTATCTATTTGAACCTACAGAGTATCTCTATATTAACAAAAAAGAAGATCTGGCTAGTACAGATGTTTGTGGTTTGTCCCTATATGCACTTTTGCGTGGGTGTCCATAAACAACATCTGCCATGTATCTAAGGAAAGGAAAATAGACACTAAAATCGTCATTGGCCAAAAAGTGCCAGAATGTCTCTACTATGAGATGACTTCCACTTGACTTAGTGGAGAAGAGTAAGATCTTTGGTAAGTCTAAGCCTGGGCAATGAGTCACTTTATAAAAGTGCTGGGAGATAAAGGGCTCAAAAGAAAATAGGTGGAAATCCCTGGATAACAGCAAACACCAGTACAAACCTATCCACAATGGCAGCCAAACTCCCCTGCTAAACTGGCTGGATATCACCTTCCTGGTCCCCTAAAATGCCTTTTTGCTATCTCTCTACTTCATCATAAGGCCCTCTGTACATTAACATCCCCAGATTATTTATACAGTTTAACAGTTGCAACTACAAGGGCAATGATTCATAGATCTAAACAAAAACAGTTTGATATGAAGGGGTATGTATGCTGGCCTTGAACCCCTGTATTTCTTTAAATCCATAAAATGAAGCCAAATCCTGAGTTACATTTGAGGCAAACAGCTACAATGTCTGTCCTTTTAAGAGATGTAGCTTTCTTGCCATCTATAATGGTGAGCATTTCCAAATGGCATATTACCTTTCAGGACCTTTGCAAATATATTGTATCACTTCCCCATCCTCCACAAAGGGGAAGCAGGCCTTGAAGAATGAAGTAACTTACTAGGGTTGCACTACTAGTAGAGTTTCATCATTTCAGCATGGCTAAGACAGGGGAGGGCAATTCAGATTTTCTCATAAGGCAGCTACTACCCCTTCCAAATACATATGTAAGATGGGGACTTAAGGCTTCATTGGTTATGGAACAAACATGTTTTTTTTTTATGTCTGGAACTGGATTTAGGTTGGCTACTATCCTAAATAGCAAAAAAGCCAAATGATTGTGATGTAACCACACCCAGTGAAAATCTGTGCTTTTGCTCTCATGTGCTTTTGTCTATAAAGTTCTAACAAATATGCTGGCGACTGTAGCTAGTGCATCACACACACTCCCAGTCTCCGCTGCAGACACACTAATCAGTCATACTAATGTGTTGTTCACTGAACAAGAAGATGAGGAGCTTTACATCTAAAGACAAGCATATTCTTCACAAAAGGGAAGGTTTACATCTTAGATGGTCTCTCAATCAATTTTCTCTCTTCTGGGCCTGCAACTAGGCAATTAGTTATGAAACACAACTGAAGAAGGGATTGGTTTTAGTCTTAAATCATATGCTGCTAAACTGTTTTCTGAATAGTGTGTTCTAAATCTGCTATTGATTTAGTGTCAACCATGTGAAACACCTCAGCTTAGTGAATTCACAAAATGGACAAACACATGCACCAATTACATGGATTTTGTTGAGAATTTAATCATCAACTTGGTCATTCAGAATGACTTACTGTGGAACTTTGTTTTATGACAGATATTAGTTTTCCAACATGAGTCTCTGTGTATCTTGAGATGTTGTATTTTTAAATGAAGGGCATTTTCAAACTTTTCAACTTCTGTTTTCAGCACTTGAAATCAAGGTTTCTGAAATTCTGACTGTGAAATGAATTTTTCTATTGGAGGACTGCATGCCAAGATTTATTTATTGTTAGGCAATGATTATGTATTTGTTGATATTTATTATTGATTATGCTCTGACAACATTGTTCTAACCCTGCCATGGAGAAGACACTGTAGAAATAACTCAAAATATTTAAGTCTTCATAAAATTTTGCTTTTTAAATTGCTAAAAAGGGAAGGAGTGATCTCAGCAACTTTTTGCATTTTTTAATTAATTCCAACCAAGACATTAATGTCCACTTTACCAAAGAAACTTATTTGGTTGGTTTTAAGTTGGTTTTTGGTGTCCATTTACCAAAGAAAATGTTCCATTCATCAGAAATGTTTCTACTGGGCAACTAATATACTGTGATACTTGGGCCTTCAGAAGAAAAATAAGAAAAGCCGAAGTAAGAGGAATGATATTCTCTCATTCAGTGGAGTTCAACAGAAGATGTAAATTTACAAAGAAACTGGGCTTTACAAGAAAGAAAATGATAATTGAAATTGGACATTATTATTCAGACATACAGTAACGTTCCAACAAGTACCACATGCTAAAAGTACAGTTTGTTCCAGAGAAAATGGAAAACAAACCCTCATGAAAATTCCTGGCCGTTGTTCCTGCTAATAACTCTTTTCTGTTTGTTTGTTTGGGGCTGGGTTGGGTTTTGCTTGTTTGATTAATGGATTGACTGGATTTTATTTTGATTGGGGAAGGGGTTATCTTCATTTTGCTTTTGTTTAGTTTGTGGTTTTTGTTCATGTGGCTTCTGCTTCTCCTACCACTTTCGCCATTTTCAGTTAGGAGTGAGATAATTAGAGGCCTCTTCAATGGCCACAGTTATTCACGCAATCAACTGCTCTAAAAAGACCCTTGAGAAACTGTTTTGAATAACCACTGCCCAATTGTCTGTGGCATTCTAAGACTATGACACTACCTTCCTTCAGCCCCCAGCAACAGACCTTGGCTGTGTCCCTCATGAGAACAGGTCGAATGGAGAGTTGCCTTCGGGGTGTGGTATGGTATGAGGCAAAGCCTCTTGAACACAAATGGTACCCTCTTCATAATGGCTTTATTCCTTTGGATCCTATTAAAGTATCCCTGCAGCTTGTAGCAGTGTTTGACTTCTGTGAATGTTTTTTTCTTCATCTGTATAATGGGGGATAACAACAGTAAATACATTTAAATTCAGTAAATTTTGAGTGCCTAATATTACCCATACATTGATCTAAAGACTGCGTGCACACAAGCAAACAAATCAGATAAAGCATGATCTTGACTTGGAAATCTTAAGTTTGAGTGATATTGCGAGTTGACTGTAAGAATTGAGATGGTGTTTGAAAAACACTTGGGATAAAAAAAAAGAACTCAAAGCATTATTATATTTGATTTGCCAACTACACACTGTAGCACTATGGCTCAGGATATAAACCTCCAAAGTATATCTCTGCCCAAGGTTATAAGAATGCAGTGGGTTAGGGGCTGGGGAGATGGCTTGGAGGTTAAGAGCACTGACTGTTCTTCCAGAGATCCTGAGTTCAATTCTCAGCAACCACATGGTGGCTCACAGCCATCTGTAATGAGCTCTGGTGCCCTCTTCTGGCTTGCAGGCATTCATGCAGGCAGAACACTGTATACATAATAAATAAATAAACCTTTTAAAAAAATGCAGTGGGTTACCACAGAAGAAATTATTAGGTTTTGAGGTCACATTAAAACTAAGCTGGATTACCATGTGGTGGGAAACTGTGAATAAGGTACAAACCTGGGTATTGGGGTTGAACTACAAACCTTAAAATGGAACATAGATAATTGGTGGGGATAAAGAGAGTAACACTTCTTACTCTCTATGTCTGGCTTGTCTGATGACATTTGAACATTGCTTTGGGGTGATTCGCTTTGAGCTAAATATATTAGAAAATAAGGCTATTTTTTATACGCATGTATCGTGAAAAGGGAACTATTATATTGGTACTACACTGGCAAAAAAAAAAAAAACACCAAGAATGCTAGAGCCAATACATGGCAGAGTCCCTTCCTGGGGTGGCTTCAACTAGAGTCAGTTCACCTGAACAGGTAGTGTTAATCTGTTCTCCCCAGCCTGCTTCTCGTCTGTCCCCTCCCTTCTCCCAGGTGATCTATTTGAAGTCCTCTTTGTTATCTATGAGAGTGCCAGGAAAAGGAAACAAGATGCCAGAGAGCTGTAGTCTCCACATAAGGTTTTGGGTTAGAATCAAATAAGCACCACAAGGCTTAAGAGAAAATTACTTACTAGAGAACAGAGGTTTCTTGGCAACGTACAAAGAAAGCATAAGAAAACCGAAACCTAGAGCAGTGAAATGTTCACAGAACTAGTTGGAAGATGGTATGGGACTATAATTGAAGTATAGTTTCTAGCTTCAGTTTATTCTCCATTGTGCCAATTTATTGCCAAATACTGTGTTATCTAAATTATCGGTTCTCAAAGCAGGGATCATGAATGAGCTGGAGAAGGGAAGAAGGTTTGACCTCCCCAAAATTAATTACATGCAAAAATATGTGTATGTTCAATATATGCATTTTGCTAATGAGAAGGGTCATAGTTGTCATCAGATTCTAAAAGAGTTTTTCAAGACCCCTGCATTGCCCTAAATTAAGAAAGACCTCAGTGGGAGTGTGATCCTGGCATCCTCATTTTGACTAATGGACAGTCAAGAACTTCTCAATCACTTTTTCTCTAATATTCTTCCAAATACTGATTTATTTATGCCAAGCCTAGTGCCTACTTCTGTTCATTTATTCTTCATTCCTATTTTCACTCATTTTTTATCCTGTAGTGTTAATATGTGTTCTAGTACCAGTTAAACATAGCTCCCCAAGAAGAACCAGGAAAAGATCTCTCTGCACCATACCCTTGTTACCAGGAGGAAAACCAAAATACTACAATACTTTCACTGTTGTTGCAAAGTCTGTATCAACGGTTCTCAGCTTTCCTAATGTTGTGACCGTTTAATGCATTTCCTCATATTGTGGTGACCCCCAACCACAAAATTATTTTCATTGCTACTTTATAACTGTAATCTTGATACTGTTACAAATCACAAAGGAAATATCTGTTTTCTGACAGACCACCCCTGTGAAAAAGTCATTTGACACCCCAGAGGGGGTCTCAACCCACAAGTTGAGAGCCACTGGTCTGTAAGTCCTCAAAATTACAGTAAATACAATCCACAGACATAGACAGAGTGAAAAACTAACAAAGCCTACACACAGACGTGTGCCCTGTCAACCAGGAAAAGTGCAACCTATTTCCAGGCTATTTGGTTACACACTTCTTGGAAATCACATATTACATCCCTGAAGAGCCTTCTTCCAACTGAGTCCTATCTCAAACTTTGTATACCAAGCTTGTGCATACGTGTGGGATCTGACCTGACAACAAAAATGGAAATAGTCTTGATCATCTTGATAATACTGAGAGTGGAAAATAAACATTTATTACCATGGACAGACAAGTACCTTCAAAGATAGATGTCTTGCACACATAAGCAACTAGAAGTCTAATTCTCTTGACTACTAGACAGAAACTAGACATAGTATAGGTTGATTGAGGAAGCACCTGATGACTCTCTTATAGTTTAAACTTTATGCATATGGAATCCTTCTGTAAGGATTGAGATACCTTCTAAGGTAAGGTTGAGAGAATCCCAGGTTCACCTTCCCTCTTCCCTGAACATAAATCACTGCAAACTCATCCATGCCACTGATACCACCCTCTGTCAAGTCATAGTAAAATAAGACTTTTGAGGTGGAGGAATAGTAGTCCCACTTTGTAGCATCTAATATGAGGTTCAAGGGCTGCATATTTGTTGGGATCTACAAAGTGCTTTGTCTAATTCCTACAGAAACGTCTCTGACAGTCCATTTCCCAAACCCATTCCAGGCTCATTCCTGAGAGAAATTCATAAATATGTTTTTTATCAAAAACAATGTCCTTGATTTCTCTTCTATGACCATGAAATGTGTTTCTCTCAGCTTTTTCAGATAGTCTTTCAATTAACGTACCTTTTTAAAACTGCTTTTTCCTGTTGTACCAGAGTTACCAAATAATTGCCACAATGCATCTAACGAAGTGTGAACAACTAGACAAAACTGGCAATAACCCTTTGGCTTTGCTCCACATACACACAGACAGGTACAGTACATACACAAATATATATGAGTATATATTACACAGAACACAAGTACATGTGCAAGTATATAACACCCACAGAGAGCATTTAAGTGTACATAACTGCACTATACATAGGTGTGCACATTTAGTGCATTTATGTACATACATTTACATACCACTTTTTACAATATGTTTAACAAATGCAAGAGTATTTAAATTCCTTGGCAGCCTGACTCTTTGTGTTTTATGAAGGTAGGCCAAGAGTTTTAGCTGTACATAGAAAACCCTACAAAATGATATTTTCACCTTCTATGTGTTCCCTATATATTAACACATCTGAGAACAGACAAACAATACATATTAAAGACAAAAAATCTGAACATGTAATTTACAAATTGCTAATGAATAGTTCCATGGTTGAAAACTGCATTTGAAGAAAATTTCCAAGTCATGAGTAATAATAGCAGACCCAAAATGACAGAAATTTCTTCCAAGATCTAGAATTGTGAAAATTTATATAGAATCACTGATTTGTGGTCCAGAAAAAGGGAAAAGGAGTAGAAAATAAAATAAGGTGATCACCCCATCTTGCCAACTTACAGTCTTGGGAAAGAGTGATTATTTTTCATTCATCCATAACAATTTGGTGGGAAAATAAGTGAATGTCATATATCTCAAGGAAGGGAGACACCATCACAGAAACCTGGTTATTTAAAAAAAATGAGTTTAGATGTCTCTAACACAGCCTTTACACCTATGGCTCAGGGAACATCATGGACGAGGGGATGGAGAGATTGTTAGAACTAAAGGATATGGAGAACTTCTGCAAGACCATGTCTTCTGGACATGACTGGGATGCTGCACCCATGAACTCTCTGTACAGTTGCCTACATAAGACTATACAAATGACACCAGCTGACATGCCAAACAGAGATGGAAGAACATTGCTCAAGGCCCTGACACTAGATGAAGAGCCACAGGCAGTCAATGGCTGCTGAGGGAGGAGAACCGGTTTCATTCAGGATCAAACATTCAATCCTTAATGGTCAGTATTAAACACAGTCACACATGGGAAACAACAATGGGGCATAATAAGTTGTATGTGTGTATACATATACATATATACATACTTATACAATAATTTCAGAAGAAGAATTCAAGAATACATAAGAGGAGTTGAGGTGGGGAAGAGATGGGTAGAAACCATGCAATTACAGTGTACTCATGTATAAAATTCTCAAAACTATACAACATGGAATAAACATAAAAAACTGAAGATGAAAAAAATTTAGTTTAATAGAAACACCACACATGCAACATAGCTATTTATGACTAGAAAATTCTAACTCACAAAGACAATTGGGGAAATGGAATTAAGAGAGTCCTTGGTGAAGTATCTCCGTCACAACACACATATACAGATATTTTGAAATACATCTGTACTGTGTATCTTAGGGTAATCCCAAACTCATAGCAATCTTCCTACTTCTGCCTCTTGAGTTACGGACTTACAATGTGAAAGGGTGTGTCACCTTTTCTACTTCCCTGTAGCAGGGAAAAGAGCAGCTATTGGGAAGCAGAAGCCAATCAGATCTGTAGGAAATGACAGATTATGAGACCTACCAGTAGTGAAATTTTTCAGGCTTCACTAAGGGCAAGACAGTTCAGTGGGTAAAGGTGCTTGCTGAAAGACTAAAGACCTGAGCTTGGTGCTCAGGATCTGCACAGTGCAAAGAGATAACCAGCTTCATATCGTTGCCCTCTGACCTCCACACACGCACCATGACATGTGTGCTTCCTCAAAACAAGATAAATAAATGGGAAACAAAATTGGAAAGATATTAAAGCCTCAATCTGTACTTTTTAAATTTTCCTTTTACTGAAAAGAGATTTTGTTCCTACAGTATATTCTGATTATGGTTTCCCCTCACCCTTCTCCGTGTCCCTCCACATTCTACTCCCATCCAGATCCATACCTTTTGTCTCTCCTTAGACAACAAACAGGCATCTAAGGAATCATAATAAAATATAATACAATATAAGATAAAGCAAAAGTAAGTGAATTAATCTGTACTTCTTTAATGAACTAAAAGGACCCTACATTTTTGTCTATTGTCCCATAATTAATCTTCTATAACTTATACAGAATAATGTCAGGCTCTTGTCTTATGGTTGATGATCAAGTTTACCCACTATGCTGGATTCATTCTTCAACTTAAAATATAGGAATTGAATTACTTAATGACAAGTTCAACAAGAAACATGTCACCTCTGTTTTAGTCCTTATTTCATCCAATTCCTCTTTTTACTATTAATTAAATTTATTCATTTATTTTACATCCTGACCACAGTTTCCCCTCTCTCCTCTCATCCCATTCCCTTCCTCCACCTCTCCCCACAAATCCACTCTTCCTCTGCTTCTGTTCAGAAAGGGTCCAGCCTCCCATGGGTGTTGACAAACATGACATATAAAATGAGGTATGACTAAGCTCCTCACCTTGTACTAAGGCTGGGTGAAGCAACCCAGTATGAGGAATAGGTTCCCAAGCGCCAATGGAAGCCTTAGGGACCACTCCTGCTTCTATCACTAGGAATCCCACAAGTAAATCAAGCTACACAACTGTCACAAATACATCAAATTTCTCTTATTCATTTAAATGTGTCAGTGTTTCAAAGCTTTAGAAAACTATCTCTACATTGTGCATTCATTTTCTTAACACTGAAGGCAACATCTGTTAATGATTTTAAACAGCAAAATGAAACATTATTAGACAATTCTCAGGCAGTATAATTTCTTTTACTTTTTCATAACAAAGCATCTGATATTTTTATTATTTAAAACAATTTTTAAATTTAAAAACATTTTACCCATATTCTTTCCCTCCCCCAAGTTCTTCAGGTCCTCTCCCCTCCCTCCCCACACAACTTTAAGTTTTTTTCTCAAAAACTACAGTTTTAACAGGTGAAAAACAAAGCATAAGAAACCATACCAATATTTTTGATATGTTTCAGAAAAATAAAAAGACAAAAAATTATTTAAATTGTAAATGTGTCTCCTTTTTTACCATTATCCATTATGAAAGAAACTCCTGAAACTGCATATTAGTTTATAAATTTTGGGATTAAGCCACACTTTTAAATTTGTATTCATGTCAGTAGATCATGAGACCACATTTCTCAGAGTAACCACGTATGCACTCTTCAGAAATCTTATATATGTTTTCTAGAAACACCACAGTTGTACAAGTTTCTAGTTGGTTTTTTTTTTACACTAGGCAAATAGATGATTCAGGAAAATACATCCAAATACTAGAAAACATAATTAGTTAAGCTTGATCAGTTCTGAAACAGATAAGCATAAAACCACGCTCAAACACACAGTGCAGTTGCCCCTCCAGCTTGACAATGTGTGCTTGCCCAGATGAGATTTAACAGAAAACTTACCCAGAACAATTTCCCTCAAGAAGCTGAAACACTTACTAGCAACAAGCATTAATAAACCCCTTACTAAGGAGCTATTTATTGGCAGTTGATAGCTGCTGGGGAGAAAGAATGGCTCTTTATTGAAAATGTGATCACTGACAGGATTAAAAGTACTCCAGTGGGTGCCCCACACCCATGAACATATGGTAACACTAATTGAACTTAGTGGGTTGTCAAAAAAACTACAAGATGTTGGGGGATGGGTGTTGGAGCAATAGGGAAAATCTAGAGGGGAAAGTAGAGGTGGATATGATTGTATTCCACTGTATACAGGTATTAAATTCTGAAGAACAGGGACAAATGTTATAAGAATAGAAAGATGAGAGAGAGAGAGAGAGAGAGAGAGAGAGAGAGAGAGAGAGAGAGAGAGAGAGAGAGCACTTTATCATTTTACCCGGGTATCGTGGCACACACCTATAAGCTGAGCCTTAGGCAAGCTGAGGATCCCTATGATCTCAAGGTTAACCTGGGCTATGTATAGAGAGAGAGTCTGTCGTAAAACACAAAACAAAACAAAATAAATTTCATTTTGGCACAAGATGTGCATGCAAGCTTATGGGTGTGTGTGTGTGAGTGTGTGCGTGTATGTGTGTGCCCTGCTTCTTCATGATAGCTAAGATGTTTTAGCTATCAACATGCCTAGATGTTTCTGCTGCTAATTTGTAGTACACACAGGTGAACATTTTCTAGATTTGAACAGAAATCTTTGGTCTAAAGAAGCCATTTTTGAACAGAAATCGTTGGTCTAAAGAAGCCATGCAGTTATACCAATGAGACTAAAAGACATGAGGACAACTCCTGTAATGTTTTTTTTTTCTTTTAAATAGGTTCAAGAAAAATAAGTATAATTAAAATAACCCATTCTTTTCAGAAACAATTTTACCATATTTATACCACTTGAATTTCCCTGATGTCTAAATACACATATTTACATCATTCCACACACAGAAACAAAATCAACGGGGAAAACCATCTCACTGATGACTGGAAATCTCACAGTTCCTCTCCACCTGACTCGTTTTCAGGATAGAGCCATATTTTATGCTTGCACATGGAGCTTATAGGCGGTAGAAGCCTCTAAGTCATTTGGTACACAAACCCCAGGAAATGAATCATGTAAAACACAGTGAGTCCTTCATTGACAAGCTATTCATATTAAAATCGTATCTTCCAATGGACCTTTACATTTCCAATCTAGGTATCAAATCCTAAGTGTAGGGCTAGGGTAGGCTCAATGTATGTTCAATGGATAGGGTAGGCTCAATGTATGCTCAATGTAGGCTCAATGGATAAAGTGCTTATTATACAAGTATATGGCTGTAAGCTTGGCATTTTTGAGGGACTCCTAACACTGGGAACAGCTGTGTTTCTAACTCTTTGCCTGCTCTTTTCCTCCTATTAGGTTGCCTTGTCCTGCCTCATTGTGAGAGTTTTGCCTTGTCTTATTGTATCTTGTTTTGCCCTGTTTGGTTGCTGTCTCTTGGAGGCTGCTATTCTTTGAAGGGAAACAGCAGGGCGGGGTGGATCTGGAGGAGAAGACAGGTCAGAGCAAGCTGGGAGGAAAGGAAGGAGAGGAAACTGTGGTCAGGGTGTGGTGTATTGCATGAGAGAAGAATCCATTTTCAATAAAAAGTAAAAAGGAAGCTGAGTTCAAATCCCCAGAATCCAGGTAAAACTGGACAAAATGTCATGCATTGTACTCCTACAGCAAGATGGAAGGCACAGTGCTCAGCTAGTTTGGCATACCCAGCAGTAAACAACAAGAGACTGTCTCAAACAAGGAAGAAGGTGAAAACTAACACCTTCTTCTATCCCTCACATGCATCCAAGACACATCCAAGATGCCTGCTCTATCTCCTGCAAACACCAGTGTGCATATACATACATACACAAGTATAATTTTTAAAATTCCAAGTGTAAAAGATTTTAAACTTTCTACTTTCACCTTTTTATATCTATTTTATTGACATTTTAAAATCATATGTTTGTGAGATGAAATGTAATGCTTCACTATCTTTATGTATTGTGGAAGTATAAAATCAAACAAAATTGTATATTCAAAGACTCATATACTTATCCTTTTTTGTTTCTTTTCCTTTCACATTTTTATGCACGTGTCAAATCTCCTCACAGATTCACACCAAAGAGTAAAATGGCAGCAGGCCAGGAAAATGAGCTGGAATCTTTCATTCTCTTTCTTAGTATCTCCAGATATTTAAATACTCTTTGACAGAAATTATTATGAGGTTTTGTTGCTGTTTTATTTTGTTTTTTTTTCCAGATGAGCTACCAAAAATGCATAAGACTCAACATCCTACAGATTGCAGTGTAGGGTTTTTGTTTGTTTAACAGCCAATACCTTTTTCAAAAATAAAACTTTCATATGGTGCCTTATTTAGCTTAATGGTCACAGTATTATACTTCTATCTTTATAGAAAGAAAACTCCATTTCCTGACTTTATTGTAATGCACTATAGCAAGTGGACCAATAAAATTATCGCAGCAAGCAGCAATATCACAGACCCTTTATATAGTCAATAGAAGCCTGGAAAAAGTCTTACCTCTCTTTTCTGTAGAATTTTCCACTGACATTTAGATGGTGGTGGAGGAGAGAAAATTCTGAGTGTATTTATTTATAGGTTAAATATATATATATATATATATATATATATATATATATATATATATATATATATATATATATAGTGGGGGTAAAGATCCTACAAAGTAATAATAAAACAATATGCGGGTTAAACGAAGCAATTGTATTGAATGAGTTTTACGTTTGAGAACTGAATGGATAAGTGTTTATCACTGTCACAAAGAAAATTTGTGTCCAAATGATATGTTCCAGGTACCAAAATATAATATTGATCTCATAATAGAAAAGATTAGGATGCATTCAGATTTAGTCTCAATAGTACTGTGCTAAAACTCAGCAGCTGGGTACTGCCATACCCCTGTCTGTTAAAGTCCTTATTTAGCCTATTTCCATGGAAACTGAAATCAGATTCCCCTCTCTCTTTCCCTTTTTTATCCCTCCCTCTCCTACTCCCCCCACCCCACACACGACGGAAACTGTCTAGAGTCTGAGGTTGAACTTACATGTGCAAGCAACCACAAGATAATTTTTGCATGGACATTCACTCACCAGTGGTAATTCTCCTGAAAATGGAAGAAACGTGTACAAGGCTGACTTATTTTCAAAGAAGTCAAACTTGTAATATGACTTTTTAAAAAAAATCCAAGTTAGAAAACTATTTCAGAATAGGCCTTTACTACCAATGGCTAGGAGCATGTCATAGTTCTGCACTCAATTAGTTGAGCTAACTTGGAAATATTTTGAGGTTGGAAGACATTCATAAGAATTAAATTTAACCACTTGTAATTTTGCCTATTTTGTTTCACTCTGAAAGACTGGCATTTCTCTAAATAGTCTGGAAAATAAGGGATAAGGGAAAAGAAAAAAATGAATGAGTTCACTTTAAACTTTGAACATATGCTTGGTTGGATTTACATCCTAAATGGAAAAATAATGCACATGTCCCAGATTTACGGACAGGACAATAATTAGGTTGCTAACTTAAAAGGGGATACATTAAAAACAGAATAATGTTGCAATAAGAATAAATACAAACTTTTGGCATGTATCTACAATGAGGTCATCAAGCAAACTGGATGCCTTCTTTACATAGACAGTTTTCAGTAATGGGTAATATTATATTTCTCATTTCTGTCCCCCTTTATCCATGAGTAAAGACAAAAAGCAAAATTTCTTTTAAAATAATATTCTGCCTCAAAATGGACTGTAGATAATTTGATTATTGAATCAAGTCCTTTTTAATCACACTCTTCTATAAAATTGTGACTGTGCAACTCGTGAAGTCTTTGACTCTGGCTGGAACACAAACCAGAATGAAGGGCTGCAAAGAATGGGCATTGATCAGGAAGACAACAGGGCTTGATCTTAAGCACACTACAGTTCCTCAATCTCATTGTAGAATATTTTTCATGTGCCTTGACACAAAAATGAATAGCCTTATAAAGGGATGCCAATGCTGTTAGAATGCTTTCAATCAGAAAATTTAGAAAGGATACAATCTGTATTCTTTATCAATCTATATCAGAG
Source organism: Myodes glareolus (assembly GCF_982192425.1). NCBI lineage: Eukaryota > Metazoa > Chordata > Mammalia > Rodentia > Cricetidae > Myodes > Myodes glareolus. Next base: position 121,472,947 of record NC_142053.1, read on the forward strand.
ATGGGGAGTCAGTGATCTTACTTGGTAAAAAATTTAAAGTCACTTTTTAGGATTAAGAATCAATCAATAGCAGTGTGTGAAGAGCAAGAAAACAAACAATTCTCAAACTAATGCATGAGCTAGAATGTCAGCCAGCCCCACCCACTTGACAGCAAGTGCTATCTCCCCTAAGGAGTTAGATTAAGATGACATTCCACAGTCTACAGGAAAATCCTCATTTCTGCAGCAAAATTCACAAAACTGCAAATTTTAAATAAAATATTCTTTGAATCACAGTATTCAGATAACCAAGTTCAAAAGAACTGCAATGAATAGTTCTCTCTACAGCCATAAGAAGGAATACAGAAACTGAATCTATGAAAAGGGGGGTTCTCATAAACTACAGGTCATCAAATACACAACACCAAATGGTTATATTTGCTTGTATTCCTATGAATTAAGAAAAACAAGACTGCTACCACAGAGGTCCATTTAACTTTTACTTGGTCCTGTGTTATGAGCAAATTATATGAAAACCCAAGAATTATCAAAATGGGATGGGATAGTATTAATTGTGGTTAATCAATATTCACAACTAATGTTCTGTGATTTAAATAGTAAAACTTAGGAACATCTGACAGCACTAATTGATTCCTTTCCATTTATATGAAGAGTTTAATGATAGAAAAACTGAGATCTGATACTCAGAGATAAGTAGTCCAGAACTCCTTTTATTAATACAATATGAAAATCTGGAAATTCAGCATTATAAAACACTAACTCATAATTTATCTTTATTTCCAATTATTTTAGGGCCTATAATTTTTTCTATTAACAAAAGGAATAGAAAATCATTACAAGTGAAAAAATGTTTAGATCCTTTAATATTGGTGATTTTTTTTCTTTTTTTCCTGCCTCTAGAAATGCCCATTCCAATTCCTTATTCTTTCACTGTTTCTAAGGACATGTATATCCATAGATGGCAACAAGTATGACTCATGTGATCTTGATGTAAAACTTTGCATCTTTAAACATTCCTGGGCCACAATAAGTGGTGGTTGATGCATCCTTCAGATAAATTATACTTCAAAAATTATAGAAGTATGTATCTACAAATATAGACTGTAGGGCACATAATCAAGTATAATGTCATTTTGCATTTATTGAGAGATTTAAATGTAAAATATTCAACTCAAATCAAGTAAATATGTGTCACTTATATCTTGCAGTGACATAGCAACAACCACTACAAAATGTTTGTCCACAATACAGCATTAAAAATAATGCAGAAGCTGAGTTGAACAATTATAAATGTGTGATCTTCTAACCAAGAATTTTCTTACCAGCGTATTAGAACTCAAGTGTTTTTCAGAATTTAGTTCATAATTTTTTTACACACTTTTATTGACAAACTAATGAAAGAATGGGTGTCTCAGGTTGAGTCTTTCTCAAAAATCAGACTCAGAGGCAAGAAACACATGCCTGTGGTTTATTTAGGAGGGGATTTCCAGAAGTATCTTCAGAATAGACAGACAAAAAGTGATTTAGCAAAGGGACTGAAAATAATCAAATGCTATATTCATGGATAAGTGTGTCTATGAGACAAAATCCCACTGACATTTTGTAAATGGTTGTAAAACATCTTTCAGAGTTGTTACTGAAGAGACAAGACTAAAGTCATTTTAAACCCAGGCTTCATTATGTAAGAATCTAACCTAGCAGGCACCCCACCCCAGGCGCTCCACCCGGTATACCGTGAAATTCCAAGAAAAGCTACAAATGGTCCAAACACTGCCTGGCTGCCCAGAGACCTGAGGACAGTCAATCAGAAGCTAGACAAACAAGTTTTTACAGTTACCAGGTATTTTTTATAGAAAACTATGAAAAAAAATCCCCTCTTGACTTAGAGCTAATTGCAGCATAAGCATATCCCCCTACCCAATCTGCTAATTTCAAGGCATGCAACTTTCTGCTTGCAGTTTTTCCCTTTAAAGACCCCTTGCACTGTGAGCTAGGAGCCTTCCTCCTTTACTCACTGTGTCAGTGTATGATAAAGACCCCGTTTGCGAGCTTGGAAGATAAAAAAAAAAAATCCTTGTGTGAATGCAACAGAAAATCGACTCTGTGGTGGTCTCATTGGAGGTCTCACATCTCAGGCATACATTGGGGGCTCGTCTGGGATTTCTCGATCCTCCATGAGCCCTGGACGCTTGACCCCAGAGGTGTCAGAGAAGCTGGTGAGTTTCCATTTGTATCTGTCAATTATCTGCCTCTCTATTCATTTACTTTCAGTTTTCCTTTTACATCTCTGACTGCTTCTGAGACAAGGAATCCTCCAAAAATCCAGTTTTCTGATTTTTCTGAAACAGCCCAAGTAGCCTAGGCAGATGCACTGTAAGGCTTGGTTTGCAAGGATCTGGGAGACATCCCAGGTCCTGACAAGAACGGGGACCAGACAACCATGCTGGGGAATGAAGTGCCCCCAAAGTACTCAGTCTTTGGCATTTTAGAGTCCCCGGACTTCAAACAAAGGGAGGCTGGGGCTCATCAAGACCACAGACTTCTGACGTTGCTTTCAAGGTATTTTTCCTCTAATTGGGCCCTTGTGTTTGTCTTTTTCTTTGTATCTCTGTCCATTGTTTTAACAATTGACCTGACACTGACTACTAACATGGGACAGACTCTCCTCTTCTCCCTTACAGCTTTGCCTTGCACATTGGGGTGACTTCAAGGTGACTGCACATAACAGTGTAGAAATTAGAAAGTTAAAATTTAATATCTTTTGCAGCTCGGAGTGTCCCTCCTTCAATGTCAGTTGGCCAGCAGATGGATCCTTTGATGTTAGCTTATAGGTACAGTGGAGAATACCATTTACCAACAAAGGATCAGCCACCCAGAACAGATTCCCTATATAGCCACCTGGTTGGGACTTATAGAAATCCCTCCACCATGGATTAAACATTTTTGTCTCAACAAGTTAAGGCTCTGGCTGCTGAGAGAAAACCCAGGGGACATGCTTCCACCCCAATCCTACAAGGAGGATCGGATGAGGAAGACATCTTTCCTCTACCCTATATGCCTCTCCCAGAACCCTCAGAACCTGCTGAGGACATTGCTGTGGAAGTTCTACTAGAGAATCAGGGAGCAGGTGGAAGCCCAGCCCAGGCTACCTGCAGCAAGTGGGAAAATACTCTACTCCCCAACCTCAGGGCCATGCAGTCCTACCACTGAGTCCAGCTGGGATGCCAAATGAAGATGGAAACCAACAGTATCACTACTGGCCTTTTGCCACTAGTGATTTGTACAATTGGCATTCAAAAACACGCCCTTCTCTAAGGATCCCCATGACCTCACTAACCTCCTAAAAACTGCCCTTTTTACCCAGAAGCCCACTTGGGATGACTGTGAGCAGCTATTGCAGGTTCTTTTCATCACCAAAGAAAGAAACAGGATCATCATAGAAGCCTGCAAAGTTGTCCCTGAACTCACTGGGGATCCCACTGCTGATTCAGCCCTTATAGATGCAATGTTGTCCACTGTCCAGTCAGGATGGGATCATAACTCAGTAGAAGGTAAGAAGAGACTCAAAGTCTATTGCCAGACTCTATTGGTGGCTCTCAAGGAAGTGGCCAGGCAGATAATCAATATGAGTAAGGTTTATGATATGAGACAAGAACCCGAGGAGAACCCCGTATCCTTCCTGGAATGCTTGCAGGAAACCTTCAGGCACTATACTCCCTATGACCCAGAGGCACCAGAGACAGAAATATCCTTGATCTTTGCCTTCATAAACCAGGTAGCTCCAGATATAAAGAAAAAGCTCCAAAAACTAGGCAGACTAGGAGAGAGAAATATTAGCAATATAATGATGGTGGCAGAGAAAGTTTTTAACACTAGGGAACACGTAGAGGAAAAAGAACTGAAAAAGGAAAATAGACAAGAAAAGAGACTTAACTCGAGTTTTAGAAGCACAGCAGGAAAGCCACCACTAGAAGTTAACCAAGATTTTGACTACATCAAGAGAGACAGATGGCTCATGCCAGGAAAAATGACAAGTAACTTCTGGCAATAGAGAAGGCAGAAACAAAGATCAGAAACACCTGCGACTGGGGGAGGAATCAATGTGCATACTGCAAGGAGGAAGGACATTGGGCAAGAGAATGTCCAAAGAAGCAGCAAAAGACCAAAGTCCTACACTTAGATGTGGACTGTGATTAAGGGGTTCTGGGTTCTCTCCCCCACTTCCCGAACCCAGGGTAACTCTAAAGGTGGATAAGAAAATTGATTTTATGCTAGACATCAGAGCAGAAAACTCAGCATTGTTAAAACAAGAGGATACAGGCCCAGATTTCCAAACAACAGATAATGTACCTGGGGTATGTCCTCAAAGGAGGACAGAGATGGCTCTCAGATGCCCGCAAGGAAATGGTACTAAAGATACCTACCTCTGCTTCTGCTAAACAGGTGAGGAGATTCGTAGGTACCACCAGATTCTGCCATCTCTGGATTCTGGGGTTTGCTGAACAAGCCAAGCCCCTATATGAAGAAAAAAAGATTTTATTTGGACAGAGGACAGACAGAAGGTATTTGACACCCTCAATCCGAGGCTTCTAGAAGCTTGGCACTAGGGCTGCTGGGCATGGCCATGCCCTTCTAACTGTGGATGAGCATTGGGGAATAAATAAGGGTGTGCTCATGCAGACCCTAGGGCCATGTAAAAGACCAGTAACTTACCTATCCAAGAAACTAGACCCCATGACCATGGCCTGGCCCCCTTGTCCGCGTATCATAGTGGCAGCGGCCATGGTGGTTAAGGATGCTGACAAGCCAGCTCTAGAACAAAATCTCACCATTGAACTGGAAGGGGTACTTAAATAGCAGCCCAACCCGATGGTTGAATAATGCCCAGATGACTCATTATCAGACTCTGCTCCTTAACCTAGCTAAAAAATGTTTCAAGTTCCAACAATTCTAAAACCATCTACACTGCTGTCAGACCCAGACCTCGAAGCTTCACTACATGACTGTTCCAGGATCCTAGCACGAGCACCCTGCACATGACAGGACCTAAAAGATGCTCCACTCTCAGATGCAGAGGAGACATGGTTCATGGATGGAAGCAGCTTTGTGTGAGATGGACTAAGGCATGCGAAAACGGCAATAACGACCACAAGTGAGGTAGTCTGGGCAGAACCAATGCTGGCAGGGACTTAAGCCCAAAAATCTGAAATAATAGCATTAACTAAGGCTTTAGAGCCGGGACAGGGAAAGAAGTACCCCCAACCTAGAAACACCGGGGTTGCCGTGAGCTCAGCCGTCAATTCCCGGGTCAAAAGGGGCAGTTAAGCTGGCCGAAATGGGGACACTCACGATTAGAAGCTGATGTTCTTTGGCAGATGGAACACATGGGTCACTGTCGAGATGGTCCTCAGTCCCAATTCTGACCCAGAAGTTGGAGCTCAGAGTCCTGGACGGAGCCTGAAGCTGGGACCCTGGCCCTGGGGCAGGCAAATCTGTCGAGTCCACAGCACCAAATAATATTCCTTTAAAAATGCTGGCGTGCCCCCTGAGTGGCCTGCCCAAGATCCCCGGGCAGTGGGCTCGCAGAGCAGCTGTGAGTCAGGCAGAGACGGCTGCCAGAGTGGTGCAGATTCCCCGCGGCGAGCGGCAGAGTGGTGGCTAATCCCAGACAGGCGGATAAAAGGCCTACAAGACATAGTAAATAGACATAAAGCCAAACATAAAGCTGAACATTTATTATTTAAAAGAGAAAGAAAGACAGAGACAGAGAAAAAGAGAGAGAGAGAGAGTTGGGAAAACACATGTGCACACGCCAAGAGAGAGAGAGGAAAGAGGCCAAGATGATGAGGAGAGGTCAGAAGTGACTGGGAGTGGGCGTGGCTTGCCCCTTAAAGGGAACAGAGACCAAAAGGAATAACATATATGGCCCAAACTCAGGACCCTATATGAATCTGCTACCCTCCCCCAAACCCACAGGTTCCGGACGGGAGACTGGGTATTCATCCAGTGTCATCGGCATGAGTCCCTAGAGCCACGATGGAAGGGACCCTTTATCATCTTGATGACTATGCCCACAGCCATAAAGCTGGACAGAGTGGCCACCTGGGTCCATAATTCATATGCAGGCCCTGCAGATCCATTCACCAGCCAAGAGGACAACTGAGGAGATGGCTGGAAAGCTTCACAACACTCCACCAGCCCTCTACAGGTCATGCTCAAGCATTGTTCCTCATCCTGTTAATGTTGATGTTGATGTTGATTCCCCTGCATCTGCTAAAGAGAGCAACCCCCACATACCATTCAAATAGACTGGAATTCTCTTGGACAGAGAGTCATAGGAGACTCTATACCAGACTACTCATGTGGCCCCATTAAATACCTGGTGGTCTGACGTACATTTCTGCTTTTGTGGTCTATACCATGTCTATAGAGCGATGCATCAGAAAGAGACCAGGATGTATGGTTTTTACATGTGCCCAGGTAACCTCAGGGATAAGAAGCAGTGTGGAGGCCTAGAGTCCTCTTTCTGCAAGATTTGGGCCTGTGTCACCTCTAACAAGGGAGAATGGAAGTGGTCTGTGAGTAAACCAGACTTAGTCACCTTTATGTAAACCAAATCTCGCATGCCCCCACCTTCTCCTGCAGCCAGACAAGCCCTACATGCCAGGCAATTTAGACCAGGTAAAAATTCCATTCACCAACCAGGGAAAACAGAACACACGATGGGCATTGCACCTACACTGGAGTGTGATACGTTATAGATATGGAGGACATGCCCTAACCACCCTCGTAATTCAGCTGAAGAGAGAGCCAGTAAAACCACCAGCAGTAATAGGCCCCAATAAGGCACTTAATTCAAAACCTACCCTCCCACCTATGCCTCTGAAGAGACTGGAGCACTGACCCCCAGGTTCTGACCACAGTTTCACCTAAAATATCAACTCGGGATGCTTTAGTTACTGCTGCTAAGGAGCCTTTATTGAAATTGCCTCAGTCATAACAGCATCCCCTCCTGGACCTTCCAATTAGGACTTACATGGTTCTAAACTCCTCATGGCTGACTCTAACCAACCCTTGTTAGTTCTATTATGACACGGCTCCCCCTTATTATGAGAGAACTGCAGTCCAGGGCATCATCTCTGAAGTGGCGAAGTCTGATGAATGTCACTAGCATTTACCATGCTCCCTAACCCTAGAACAGGACAAGGGCTTTGCATAGGTGAAGTTCGAGCTGCCAAGGGCTTTTCTTTTCAATTAAACCTATCCCCTCACAACCAGTATGGCAGAATACCTAATCCGCAAAATGATACTTGGTGGGCATGCTTCTCTGGGTTAACTCCTTGTGCACATACTACAAATTTGAAAAATTCCAGAGGATACTGTGTCCTCATCAGGTTGGTACCCCAGCTCATTTATCATGATTACCAAAGTTTCCTAGATAGAATGGACCAGGGTGCCAGGCTATCTAGAATAAGAAGGGAGCCCATAAGTACCCTCACCCTCAGTATCGGTCTAGGAATGAGTCTTGCAGGGTTGGGGACAGGAACTGCCTCTCTTCTGTCCCAAAGAAAGCATTACCCTGATTTTAGGGAGGATATAGTTGTTGATAAAGTATGCCTGGAGACTTCTGACTCTCACTTGCAGGACTGTCTCTCGTCATTGGCTGAAGTAGTTTTACAAAGCAGAAGGGAACTGAACCTAATATTTTTACAACAGGGAGGATTATGTGCTGCCCATAGGAGAAGAATGGTGCTTCTATTCAGACCATTCTGGACTTGTAAGGATTCCATGACCAAAGTGTAGGAGGGATTTACAAAGAGAAAGAAAGAAAGAATTGGGAAGTCAATCAAGGATGGTTTGAGTCATGGTTTAATAACTCTCCCTGGATAATCACTCTTGTTTCAATCCTACTAGGACCGTTGCATATATTAGTTCTTCTTTTGAATTTCAGCCCTTGCATTTTAAATTGGCTAGTATGATTCAGAAAGCAGAGGCTATAAACTATTCAACTGATGGTCCAGAAAATGCAGACTCAATATGAAATTCGCAACCAAGAGATTGGGGAAAGCTACAACCATTGAAACAGTGGTCATGGCGTTAGGGACCCAAGTTGGGCACCCAGGTACCTAAGAGAAGGAATGAAGAGCTAAGACTAAAGGCATTTTAAACCCAGGCTTCATTTTGTGAGAATCTAACCCTGCAGGCACTCCATCCCAGGCGCCCCACCCCGTATACCTGGAAATTCCGAGAAAAACCACTAATGTCCCAAACACTGCCTGGCTGCCCAGAGACCTGAGGTTAGTCAATCAGAAGCTAAACAAACAAGTTTTTACAGCTGCCGGGTGTTTTGTGGAAAGCTACAAAAATCCTCTCTTGACTTAGAGCCAATTGCAACATAAGCATACCCCCCTACCAGCCAAGGCATGTAACTCTCTCCTTGCAGTTTTTAACCTTTAAAGACCCCTTGCACTGTGAGCTAGGGGCCTTCCTCCCTCACCCATTGTGTGGCTGTGTCAGACTAAGCCCCTACTTGCGAACATATAAGAATAAAGAAACTTTGTGTGAATGCATCAGAAAATCGGCTCTATGGTGGTCTCGTTGGAGGTCTCGCGATTTAGGCCTAACAGTTACACCTGAGGCCAAAAATGATGTTAGGTTATTTAACTTCAGCTGCTATCAAATACGGTATGAAAACACTCCTTCCTACCTCAGCAGCATGCAATCATTAAGTCACCTCCTGTTTGCTCCACCCATGGCCAGGAAAAGGGGTGTCAGAAAAATACAGGTGACGGCATGATGAAAGGCACCGAGAGAGCACCAATGGTGTCTTCTAGAATTAGAAATATGTTTGGAGATCTGCACAGACACTGAACAAATCCATGATTATCTCTCTGTATTTGGAATTATTTGTTGTTGGACCTACCAACGGCAAAGATCAATAATAAAAGCAGACAAGTTAAACCTAGTTAAGCTCTCCATCAGAATAAAACCACCAAAAGAAAAAGAAGTCATCAATGATAACAAATAATTACAGCTACAGAAATGAACACAATTGGTTCAGCTGGTCCTCAGTAATGTAGGTAATTTTGAGGTAAGAACGACATTAAGTAATCAGATGACTGAAGAAAAATCAGAATCTGGTGTGAGGCTCAAGAAGAATTTTAATTGTAAGTTTATTTTTGTGTGTACAATAAACTTCATGGCCAGTGGTATGGAGGCAAATTTTTAGCAAGTAGCTCTCTGGAAGAGCGAGGCACGGTCTATTCTAAGTTACTGAGAGTTTAATAACTGATTTTGAAATTCCTAAAAATTGAAAAACTAGCTTTCACAAATGTGAATTGGCTATGTGTCTAGCCACTGTTTTAAATTTTAAAGGTTAATGACAAACCATTAAAGTATAGTTAATCCCTGAATTTTTAGGTTATGACTATAAATAACTCAGATTATGGATGAATGGGAGACAGGATGATATGGATCTCAGGATCCAGTTCAGTGGAGGCAGTGGAGTCTGGTCACCTCACATCCAATGGTCCCACCTCACTTTTCACAGGTTTTTATGTGCCTTAAATATGGAATTATAATTCTCACAGAAGTTCCTCTGGGTCAGATTTTAGCAGTTTCTTTACCTCAGTTCCACACTGGCATCTATAATGTGTGTATTCCAATGACTTTTCCACTAATATTTGTTCAAGGTGTTTTTAAGGAAAAACAAACTACATTCATATCCAAGATAAAAAAAACCATAGCTGTCATGAATGTATCCATTAACATATTCATTATGGCACAGCCCTATGCTAAACCTTCATTGCAGTATCATATTTAATGAAGATTATGTCTGTCCTGAACCTTGAATAAAAAGCAAATGCAATTCGCAAATAGTTGCATTCAGTTCACATATCTGTGTAATCTCCCAACCCAAACAGTTCAGAAATGTCTGTATTTCCCCTATTGAATCTTGAGAGAGGTCCCTATTGACGGAGTTAAAATAAAGCAATCTATGACACCAACGAACATGCCAAAATGGACAGAGGGGAGTCCACAAGGCTTCAGCCCTATCTTAAGAACTATAGGGAACTGAGGGAAGATGGGAACAGGAGAAGTGGACTTTACCCAGGAGGACCACACCAATGCCAAGCAGTCAACCCTCAAAACATATACACTGGTAGCTTTATATGGACTTATCAGGTTATATTTAGAAATATATATATATATATATGTTCATATGTAAAAAATAAATATTTTTGTGCATGCATTAATAATTTGTGTTTTTAAAGAGGCCATAAATTTGGAGGAGATTGGAGAGATGTATATGGGAGAATGTGAAAGGAAGAGGAGAAACATTGTAATCAAACTATAATCTCAAAAAAATTAAAAAAATAAATATATAAAGGCCACCCTGTTTCAATAAGCATGAGCTCAAACTACGAATTAATATTTGCTATGACATTCATATTTAAAAATTATTTTTGCTTCTTAGTACGAGGAATTTGAATCACCTAATACTTGTGGTGCTTTAATCATTGAGTGCTACATTTGTTTTACCTGCCTGAGGACAGCCACATACAAGTTCTACTTTGAATTCATGGCAATGAATTGTGTTCTGATCTTTTGGGAGTTCCTCTACATTCAAAACTAAAAACCCATTTTTAAAGTAAACATTCCATTTACCCCATCTTTCTTTAGTCTTTCACAAATTTAAAGTTACCAAGGCACTGGGACAGTGAGATATTTCAACAAGTTAACAGATTTGCTGTCAAGCCTGGAAACCTGAGCTCCATGCCTGGGATGCACATGGTAAAAGGAAAGAAAGAACTCTTACCAGCTGTCTGACGACCTCCACTTGTGTGTTGTAGGGTGTGTATCTCTGTGTGTGTGTGTGTGTTTATACATAGAAACAATGAATATAATACTTTCAAAGGCATATTTCATGTACTCATCAGATTTCATTTCACACACTCTTTGCTGCCTTCTTTTGCTACTAAAGTGACGTGTTTCAATTTAGTTTTTTTGTACACATATTTTGTGACAAAGAATTTCTTAATGATGTTCATTGGAGAATTCAAATGAAAAAGAATATAAGGTTCTAATCATTTGTCCATGTACAAAAATTCTCATATTCAGAAAGCATCTCAAGGAAGGCTTGATAAAAGAAACTAGCCAATGCCTTGCAATTCACTGCCTTTCTAAGGCATCTTTTCATAATAACAGCCCTTTGGTTCTGATAAAGGCTGTGATTTCAGACTCCTTTGTATAACTCCATGTTCTCTTCTGAAGACTAGTAGCAGAAAATAATAGCATGGCTAACAAGAACTTTGCAATGCATTTCCAACATCTTTTCAAGTGCTATTGAAATGTAAACATTCCTTTGCCATTTCCCGACAGATGTTCCTGTGGAGAATTTGTAATCTATACAGTATTTGGATTTATACTATAGTCCATCCTACTTTTCTACACACAGTAGCCAAACAGCACTTTTACTAACTGAAGAAATAAACAGACAAGTAAAACTAAGTAGTCGAGGAACAATTTAGAATTACCACCTGATGCATTTTCCCCAAGTACACACTCTTTTATAGGTAGCAAGAATGTGTCACCTGTAACATCTCTCTGGATTGTAGGCCCTAAAGCATATTTTGAGCCCCATTATTGATCCAATACTAATCTTAGCTCCATGGACAGTGATAAAATTCAAGATGGTAGCCTACTACTTGATCATCACTATGGGATTTGTGTACCACTAAAATACACAAAGGTATAAGATAGGAATGGGAAGAGAAAACAAAAAAGTGAAATTCCTAAAATGTCTTCCATCTAAGTACTAACCAGGCCCAAATCTGCTTAGCTTCAAAGACCAGAAGAGATTGGGCACATTCAGAATGGTATGATCATAGACTAGAATTCTTAATCTCTATTTAATTACACTTCATTTCTTTAACACAGTATTTATTCTTAGAGGAAATTTGGCAGCTGGGGGTTGTCATTTATAGCTACTCTAGAATTTGTAAATGCTTAAATATACCTCTTTCTAAAAATATCACATTTATTTTTCTGTTAAAACTTTAGTGATGTAGGTTGTCTTCCCAGAAAATATTTCCTGGTTTCTGATCAATTTCTAACTAAGTTACACTTCAGCTTTAATTGTTTTGACCAAAAATATTTTACCTAATAATTGCCAAGTAAATTCCTTAATGTATAAAAGAAACAGTGAATTCAAAATATCTCACAGTTAAATGGCATCTCAACGTATATCACCACAAAATAAAGGTTCAATATGCAACATTATTTCTATAATGGGAAGACAATGAAGAGTGGTGCTCATTTTATTCTAAACTAGATGTTATATACTGAATTGAACAATGTAAAAAATTCAATTTCTAACAAAATAGTGCTCTATAAGGAACAAAGTTTTTTTATAGCCATTGTATACAACTCGTAAATTTCTCTTATTACCTATTATCAATTCCTTGCATACATTTAGCCATAAAATATTCTGACTGCTTATGCAAAAACCCTAAAATTTTTATTAAGTATTCTTCAAAGGAAACTAAGAACTTGTCCGTCATAAGAAGAAAGGAATGGAACACTGGGCAAGGTTTTAATATTTCCTCTGCCCATACTGGTTTCTAATTCACTACCAAGATAGCATATTCCTTGTGATGATGACAGAAAGAGAAATAGTTCCTGAAATTGAAGAAATTTTGATATCTTGTGGAAAAGGATAGCTTTAAACTATGGCCACTATTTGAAAATGTCTTGATTTTTGGTTTATTTGATTGTTATCATTTCTGGTACTTCTATATGTAACTACTGAGTATAAATAATTGCAAATAAAACATTCAAAATTTCATTTAAACATTTTGTTAATGCTTTATTTCTTACCTTCCACACATAATATATCTTTCAGACAAGTAAATTTATCAAAAATTTGAGGCACACAGATTTTATGAATGCCCTATATAATAAAACTCAATTGATGGTTTCATAAACTAGTTTATATTCACTGTGGCATTCACTGAGATGTCTTCTGTAGTATTTGTTTTAAAACCAGATACTACATTCCACTGTGGGAGGCATGAATCATGACAGAACACATTGTAGGGACAAGAAGTTATAAAGGGTAATACAGGACTTCAGCCATGAAGGTATGAAAGGTAATACAGGACTTCATTTCCCAAGAGAAATAAATCCCAGTCATTACACATTAGCAAGAATGTATGTTACCAACTTACATTTTGTTTATTTTGGATCAGTTTGGTAGAAATTCCTTGACATGCATACTCATTCTGGAATAATAAAAAAGACTGAGAAATACAAAGTTCAGTGCAGCTTGGACATCAGGTAAGGGGGTAGGAGAGTGCTGCAACGTTGCAGAGGAAACTGCATCAAAAAACGAGTCTTATTTTATGCTGCTTGTGTTTCTTCTGCTCTACAGCAATGTTTCCAATGTCCCACACAGGTCATCACCCATCATTATCCCAAATATCTACACTCCATCGAAAAGTCTAATGGTTCAGGATGGGAAAAGTACTTCTTCATGACACTAATATATCAATCAGGCAGCAAATAGCACCAATGCATCAGCTTTCTCAGTAGTATATCATAGATTTCACATACATGATAGCTACTTCATACTTATGCAATTTTAAACAACTATGGCAGAAAGTTGGTTTACTGGGGGCTCTGTGGACAGTCTGAAAAAGACTCTAAGGACAGCATTATTGTTATCCAAAAGATACCCTTTTGCCTGAAATCTCTTCCACCCACCTTGAAATTCCATCACTTCTGAAAGGTCTCCTCAACTAGTTTGGATGTATGATGGAAAATGGTCTGTGGTTAACCACAGTTTCAAAGCATATTCAATTAACTGTATTATCAAGATCAATTATATTGCAAGTAACAAAGAATGACAACTCAAAATAATTTAAACAAAAGACTTATGCAATCAAAGTCCAGTGTTAGGGTATGCAAGTTTTTAGATAGATGAAACTCAGTTTAGCAGTCAGATAACATCCCTAGATTCTTTCCCCTATCTGATAACCTTATCTTCCAGTGTTTGTACTTTATAGCACTAAGGTAGTTCTAGTGATTCCTAGGGCTCCGTGCTCTTCAAAGGAGAAAAAAATTCAATCGAATGCTAAAGACTCAGAAAACCTTTACCACAGAAGTTCCTACTAATCTAACACATATATTCCTGAACCAATATTTTTGGACAAAGTGTGATTGATGTGATGTGGCCTAAAAAATTCAGACCTAAGTGACATCTTTCATTCTTAGAACCAAGAGAAAATAAGATGGTACAAAAGTCTCGAGGTTCATTTAAGAACAAACAAACAAATTATACAGATCCATACTTATGGTACTGGGCTGGAGAAAGAAGACTGCAGATAAGCCATCTTGCTCTAAAGAAGAACCTATCCTCTAGACTCCATCCTTCCTCATTTCATCTCTGTCACCATACATGTTAATGGAGCCAAAACTGAGTGTTTTGTGTTTTGAATAAAAAAGATAGATAAACCTGTAATACATAACATCATGAGTTCAGAAATATTTATTTCCTTTTTAGCAAATGAGTTCTTTTTTAAAGTTGGATAAATTTAGCCAAAATGAGTCACAGGATAGGCAATGTCATTTAGCTAGAACTGCATCCATTGTACTATTGACACAGTTAGCATACAGACAATACCACACAGTGATTATTAGAGGAATACAAGAACGTGAGAAGAAATCCACCATGTACATTGGCCACTATAGAACTCAATGACTGCCACAAATAAAAGTGTTTCATTCCATAGACAAGGTCAGAGGAGCTCATCCTTAATAAATAACTATCCTAAAGTAGAACAGGAGAGGTAACTAATAGCATTGGCAATAGTCTATAATGTTCTTCTAAAATGCATCCAAGAATTTAAGTGGGTTACCATGTAAGTGGGAAAAAATTCCTCAACTAGACATTAAATACTACCAAGTAAATAACTCAATACCAAGAATGGGTTACATCTTGTTAAGTCACTGGACAAAGGGACCCCATAGTTGGCCCCAAACATTAAAAGCTATTGCCAATTTAATGGGTAACTCTCTACAACCTGATAAGGCACGATTTCTGAAAACATTACCTCCTTATACCCCAGAATATATAGAAATTGAGCTGGAAGCTTCTCCTCAACTTACTAACATTCATAGTTCTGGTAGGTTCTATATACTCTACCAGAGAAGAAAAGTATTCATAAGTCTCACCCAGCTATAAACCCTGTGACTTTCAGCAGCAACCTGCCTGCAAGACATACTGGTGCAATAATGACACAAATGTTATGGGAGTGACTAACCACTTGTGTTTATTGGATTTAAGGGTCATTCCATGAGATGGAACCCATCTAACGCTGTTAGGAAGTCCAAGCACCTGAGACAAGATAGGTCATGGGCTCTAGGGGAAAATTTATTACTTCTAGATGAGCATAGCAATAAAATGTCTTCTGATGACATATATACCCATAGAATAACACCGCCTCCCTCAGCCCCCTCATCAGAGATATTTCCTCTTGCAGTTGATGAGAAATAACACAGAGACACACAACAGGAAAATGCAGACAGTGAGATACTTCATATCACTCAGCTCAAAGTGTTATGTCTTTATTAAACCCCTATCCTCGAAGTGGTCTATGTGAAGGAAGAGGTGAAACAACTGTAAGAGCCATAGGTTGTGGATGATTCCAAGGAAACAATGTCCTAGAAACATAACAGAACTGATGTATGTGTGAACTCACAGAAACTATAACAGCATACCAATACCTACACAAGTTCAACCTAGACAAAAATCTCACCACTGGGTAGGGGACTTGAGTATAAAAGTCGAGAAACTATTTCCAATTAATATCTACGAGGAGAGGGAATATCTGATTTTTTTCCTACACGATGACACTGGCGATATTAAGTACACTCCAGGGAAAGCCTCAAGCTTAGAAGCAGTTAAACAACACAAATCAGACTCTGGACTTCTGTGTACTTTTCTTTTTGTTATGGGTTAGTGGTTTTGGTTTTTGGCGGTAGTAGAAGCCGTCTGTTTATTTTGTGTTGTTTTCTTGGGATGTGTGTGTTAGGGAGGGAACAGAGGATGATGTGAGATGTTCTGGGGAGGGCAAAGAACATGATAAAAGTATGTTTTATGGAAATGTTTAAAAATTTAAAACTATAAAATAAAAAACAAAAAACTCTCCAAATGTACTGCTTGATTGGAAAATACCACTTCTAGCTATGGCCACTTTCTATTATCTATGTCCCTGAAATCCTTTTCTGGTTCTGCTCCTTGCAATTCACCTGTAATCAGTCATGATGACAAGGGTCTCCAGATCAATACAGCAAACTTCGTTGTACTTCTCTTTCTCTTCCATGAAATATGGTACCACTTAGATATTTTTCTTACTGAATTTATTTTTAAAGGAGGGAGAGAGAGAGAGAGAGAGAGAGAGAGGGAAACAGAAAGATGAATTGTTTATCTAATTATTATTCATCAATAAAAACTTGGGAGTCAGCTATTGGTGTAAGAACCTGAATGATTAGAGAAGCGACAGAGAAGCAACCAGTGGTTTCCTATCATTTTCTTTCTTCCATCCTAAAGGGCCGAGACCCTATCTATGCCCTACCCTACTACCTCCTGTGTCTTTTTGTCCTCAGTCCTCCAAAACCTCTATTATCAATTTTTGATCAAAACAAACTTTATTGTCAGTCTTGGGACCATCAGAATGTAATCAAAATACATCACAACAGAGACCTACATATATGCTGATGTTCCATTTAATCAAGATATGATGTGACCAGTGAGCAAAATAACACAAATTATAGGAAGATCTTTCAGGCAAGAAGGATGGAACAGTCCCTCTTGTCCCTTGTGTTCATTCCTCCACCGCCAACAATGTGTTTTGTTTTGTTTCTAAGATATAGCCTACTAAAAACAGCTAAATCAGCTGGTAGTGAATACCCAAGCCACAATTTACATCTCTAATTCTATGCCCCAGTGTTGGAAGCATTAATCAAATAGCCTGTTCTAGAACATCAAATGTGACACCAACAACATCCCTCTACATAAAAGCCAATATTTTACAAAATTCCTTCATTCCGGGGATATTTTTTCTATGTGCTTTTGTGTTTTATCATCCCAGGTCCTTATTTGTCTTTTTTTCTTTTTAAAACATAATTTCTTATTGAATCTTTGAGAATTTCACATATTACACCCTAAATCCACTCACCTCTCAGTCCCCATCCTTATATCCTCCCCTCACCCTTGCATTGCCCCCCCGAAAAAAAACAAAAGAAAGCAATCAAACAAGCAAAAAAACAAAAAGAACAAAAAAAATCTTCACTCCTCTATCCCATCTTTCCAACACTTCTTCATTTGTCCTGATGGCATTGGAAGTGGTATATCACATAGTGTATCCTTTATCCAATCAGCTTTGGTAACAAACGTTCATTTCAATGAGTCACAGGTCTAATTCGAGACCTCTGATTTCTGGTACACCTTCATCACTGAATCCTCACAAAAATTCCTCTGGAATACCTGCCCTGAGTCAAGGAGGTCCTGTGGGTAGCGTTCCACTGGACCAAGGCCCTTTGTGAGCTCCAGCAGGTCCTAGATGGGGTAGATGAAAGGGTGGGCCTGGGTGGTAGCTGAGCTGCTAAGTCTGGGCCACTGAGTCGTCCCACCTCAGATGAGGGAGTGGAGCCAGCTCCTTTGCACCCATGCCATTAGGGCCAGTTTTCCCTCGCCTGTGGTGAGGAGTGGGACCATCTCTGCCAGGTGCAGAGGAGAGGGTGGGGAAAGGTCTCCTCTGAGGGTTGGGCCAGTTTTCTTGCTGCTGTGCCCAGTAAGATGCAAGGTCAGCTTTCCCGGCATCAGCAAAGTGGAGCCTGCTCAGGATGGAAGCCTGATTTTTTATCACACAGGGTTTCTATGGATCCCTGAGGTAATACAGGTCACAGACATCAACTGCAACAAACCCCTGTAGCTAAGGTTTTGGGATCATGGCAGAAGAATGGAGCAGAAAGATTGTAAGCTCCAGAGTAACAGGAATAATGCTGCTAATTGATGTCTCCTAGAAATGTCAGAAGCTACACTCATGAAGTATCACCATCATGGCTACCTAAACATGACCTGAGCAAGGACTACACCAACAGACATGTTAACATGAAATGGGAAAGCTCACAAGGACACAATCCTAGATAAATAACTACAGTCTACAGTCAACTAATGAGTGCTAAGAGTGGGAGAAAGAGTCTTCCCCAGAGAAGAACACATGAATTGGTAATCCAATTCCAGATGGTCAGTCTTGAAAACATATACATACAAAAGACATTGTACAAAGAGTTCAGGCTTTCCTTCTTTCTCTCTTTGTTTCTCTCTCTCTCTCTCTCTCTCTCTCTCTCTCTCTCTCTCTCTCTCTCTCTCTCTCTCTCTTTCTTTCTATCTGTGTATAACAAAAATGAAAAAAAGAGACCATGAATTTGAAAGAAAGCAAGAAAAACATGAGACAGTTTAAAAGGGAGGAAGGGAAAATAATTTATGGCCTGAAGTAAGGACCTATGGATCAATTTTTATTTTTATTCTTTTGCTGGTAAATTTCCAGTTGTTGCTAATCATAGTGGCTCATTCTGCAAATCATATTTGGGAGTGCAAGGCAGAGGTATTGCAATAAGTTCAAAGCCTACCTGGGCTGCAAAGTGAGTTCAAGGTCAGCCTAGGCTGCAGAGTAAGACCTTTAGTCAAAATAAATAGATAGATAGATAGATAGATAGATAGATAGATAGATAGATAGATAGATAGATAAGAAAGAAATACTTGTCCCAGAAAGACTATTCTTTTCCCACTGGTCTTTGCATACTAATCAAATTAACTCAAAATATGAGTTTATCTACTGATCTATACTACTACATCTATCCTTAGGCCAGTTCTGCATTGTTTTCATTACCACAGTCTGGAAGTTCTGAAATCAAAAAGAGTCCTCCAACGTTTTATTTTTAAAACTGTTTTAGTTACTTGGAGGTACCTTACAATTTCATATAATTTTTAGAAAATTTTACTTTCAGTTTTGGAAAAAAAATACTACATTTGGATTTCAATAGAGATTTGATTAAATCTATAAACTGTTCTAATAAGCTTTTCCAGCCTCATATTATCAACTCCTCTAATTTATGAACACAGGATACCTTTCTTTAATTTCTCTTAGTAATAATCTTTTTATTTTACATACCAACTATAGTTTTCCTCCCTCCCCTGCTTCCCACTCCCCATTCACTCATCAGAGAGGATCAGGCCTCCCTTGGGGAGTCAACAAATCTGTCACATCACTTGAGGCAGGACCAAGGCCCTCCCCCCTGTATCTAGGCTGAGCAATGTATCCCTCCATATGGAATGGGCTCCCAAAAGTCAGTTCATGCACTAGGGATAAATCCTGATTCCACTGCCAGTTGACGTTGCCCTGACTAGAATATGCATGATCTATCTAACTCTAAATAAAATAACATATTATTTAGAATTAGATCCAAATCAGTTGACTTTATTCTCTCTTTCTTCTTCTTCTTCTTCTTCTTCTTCTTCTTCTTCTTCTTCTTCTTCTTCTTCTTCTTCTTCTTCTTCTTCTTCTTCTTCTTCTTCTCCTTCTCCTTCTCCTTCTCCTTCTCCTTCTCCTTCTCCTTCTCCTTCTCCTTCTCCTTCTTCTCCTCCTGTCTGTCTGTCTGTCTGTCTGTCTCTCTCTCTCTCTCTCTCTCTCTCTCTCTCTATATATATATATATATATATATATATGTGTGTGTGTGTGTGTGTGTGTGTGTGTGTGTATGTATTCTTTAGCTGTCAGTCCAGGGTCAGTGAGCTCTCACTAGCTCAGGGCAGCTGTTTTTATGGGTTTCCCCATGATGGTCTTGGCTCCTTTGCTCATATTATGGCTCTTCTCTCTCTTCAACTGGACTCCCAGCCTAGTGCTTAAAGCTTTTAGTCTTTCATATCCTTAAACTTATTCCTCCTAAGTAACTTTCATGACCTTGCAAGTTTAATTTGAAAAAGTTTATTTTAGTAATTCATTGTTGTTAGGACTCAAAGAAATCCTACACAAATGGTTAACTGGGGTGCTTATTAGCATATCATAGCAGAAGCTAGACAGCTCTCCCAGAACCTGGTGCTCCTTCCTTCTTTCCCAGCATCACTCAGCAACTGTGGCTCCTCCAAGCACTTCTCATCCCACTCCTACACTAAACCTCTCCCCCTCAGGGACTGTGTTTCTCTGATCCCTATATAACCTCGGCCATTTTGGTTATGTGCTCTTTTGGCCCCTGACTGGCTCTGTTCTTGGATCTCTCTTGATCTGCACAAATTAGTCTTTATAGGTAAAAACAAAAACACAAAGTTGGGTGGGTAGGGAAGGGAGGGTGGATATGGAAGAAGTTGGAATATGGGTAGACATGATCAAAAGCCACTGTATAAAACTGTCAAAGAACTAATTTTTAAAATTAAGATATCAAAGACTTTATTATTAATATAGACTTATTTTTCCTTCATTGTGTCAGTTTTTTCATTGTTAATATATATGAATTTTGTGGTTTTATTTTATTGAAAATAGATTTTTTTCTTACAATATATTCTGATTATGGTTTTCCTCCCCCTACTCCTTCCATTTCCTTCGCACCTATTTTTTCATCAATATCCATACCCTTTCTGTGTCTTCTAAGAAAACAAACAGGCATCTAAGGAATAGTAATAAGATAAGATAAGATAAATGAAAAACAAATAAACCAGAATAGACAAAACAAGAAAAACGGCCCAAAAGGAAAAACACAAGTTGCGTGCATTCACACACACACACACACACACACACACACACACACATGCATTCGCACACACACATATACATTTGCACACAAACATGCATTTGCACATACATATGCATTCATACACACATATGCATTTACACACATGGAAATCCCATAAAAACTCAAAACCAGAGGCCATGTAAAGGATCTATAAAATATCCTGACTTAAGAGAAGAAGACAAAGAACCTCTAATGACACCATTGAGTTTATTTCATGTTGGCCATCATGGGTTATACCCTAAAGAGTGATTTGTTTTCCAGTGAGACTTTCTTGAGGAACATTATTCTTTTTTTTTATTTGCAAGGTTTATCAATTGGAGATAGTCTCTGGGTTTGGGATGGGTGCATGTGTCTACTTCTCCCAGTTCTAGGACCCCATATGCATATTGCCCTGTGCATATTGCAGTAGTCTCTGAGTTTGTTTGTCCACCAGCCCTGTTACATCTAGAAGACCTTGATTCCTTTGTGTCTTCCATTCCCTCTGGCTCGAATACTCTTTCCACCCCTCTTCCACAAGGTTCCCTGAAGCTGGGGGTGGGGGAGGTTGATGGAGACATCTCTTTTAGCGATAAGTGTCCCAAGGTCTCTCATTTTCTTCATGTTTTCTGACTGTGGGTTTCTGTATTCATTCTCATCTGCTTCCAAAGGAGGTTTCTCTGATGATGGCTAAGGAAGGCATAGATCCAAGTAAAGCAGTATGTCATTAGGAATTATTTTATTGCTATGCTCTGTTAGCAAAAAAAAAGTATTTCTTTTGCTCCTAGGTCCCTGGCCTACCTACTCTCAAGTTCTTGGCCACCTAAGCAACACTGGCTGTGGGTTCCATGTCATGGGGTGAATCTTAACTCAAATCAGATGTTGGTTGGTTACTCTCAAAGGCTTGTGCCACCAATGCATCACTGTTACTTTGCAGACTGCTCACTTTTGTATATCAGAGAGTTAGTACCTGGGTTGGTGTTTACCATTCTCCTCTGGTAGCATTCAGAGTACCTTCCTATGGATACTAGTCCATAGGGATAAAGGCTCTATGTAAGCATCAGCTTGACTTCTCAGTGTTCAATGAGTTGTGTAGGCTGCCTTCAGCAAAAGGACCTTTCTGTCAGTTTGTAGAGAACCAGCAATAATGCCTTGGCAAAAACCTTAGTTGTTTGGGTGTTCTCATGGGATCCCTTTGCCCAGGAACTCTATTATATGTAATCCATTCCTGGGAGATATCCAGGTGGGGTTTTGCTCCCCCATTATTTGGTGATGTCATTTAGATAATCTTCATATATGTATATATTCTAGGATGCTTCTGCTGTATTAGGTTTCCATGAAACCCCTCAAATGGCCCTTAGTTTATATCAATTTTGATTCATATATTTTTGAATTTCTGTTGGGTGATTATATATATATATATATATATATATATATATCCTGTAATTTGCATCTTGAATGTCTCTGAGAGGCAAATATTTTGAAGACATTCTCTAGGATGGAATTTGAGGGATGAAAACTAGAACAGTGTCTTTTGGCCTTCTTGAAAACAAGTGTAGGATACTTGCCTTATTAATTTTTCTTCCCAACTATAAGGTAAGATCTTTGGTTCTATTGCATGTGTCCCAAAATGATGTGATAGATCAGCAAAGGCATAAAAGCAATAAAGCCAACTAATCATCAGCTGAAATTCCCAAAACAATTAGCCTAAATAAATCTTTATTAGTTGTCTTTATCTCAGGCATGTGTTACTTTGACAGAACACTTAAAAACACAATATCTTTGATGGTTGACACTTTAAAAATATAGATGATGCCTTTTCCTGTCACTTGTGTACTTTATATATTATAGTTTATTGGGTCTGTACTAGTATAATCACCACAGATGACTTTTGCTCATGACAATTTTTGGACAGTTGCTTTATCCACTCTCTCACACTCAATTTACATTTGTCCTTGGATATAAATAGAATATTTTGAGGTCATTAAGAATTAGATCTCTGTCTGACCATTCTACAACTTTCTATCTTTTAGTTAATGAGCTCATTCTATCTATATTGGTAGTAACTACTAATGAGGAACTATCTATGATTTTTTAATTTGCTCTCTCTATCACATAAATATTTTTCTTCAATACCTAGAATTCTCCCCTTCTTTGCTTAATTAATATCTCAAGTATATTATTTTGACAATTTCATTAATCTTATCCATTCATTTAATATGTTTTAATCCTTTTGTTATTTATTACCTTGTAAATTATAATTAATATCTTTATAATATTCAAGTTTGAATTAAAAATAACTTAATTTCAATAGCATTCAAAATGGGTTTTTTAAAATCTCATTACTTTGGCTATTATCATGATTTCATCTTTTTTTTTATTAATTTATATACCAACCACAGTTCCTCTCTCTCCCTTCCTCCTATTTCCCTCCACCTCCCCTCACCCTGAGATACACTCCCCAGAAAGGGTAAGGGTTCCCATGGGGAATCAACAAAGCATGGCACATCAAGTTGAGACAGGACCAAGCCACTTTCCTTGCATCAAGGCTTAGCATGGCATCTCATCAAAGTGAACGGGCTCCAAAAAGCCAGTTCATGCACCAGGGATAGATCCTAGTCCCACTGTCAAGGACCCCACAAACAGACCAAGCCACACAACTGTCACCTACATGTAGAAGGCCTGGTTATGCCTCATGCAAGCACCCCAGCTGTCAGTCCAGAGTCTGTGAGGTTCCAAGAGCTTGGGTCAGCTGTCTCTGGATTTCTTTGACATATTCTTAAGCCTCCTTGCTCTATTAATCCCTCCTCCTTTCCTTCAATTGAAATCCCAGAGCTCCACCCAATGCTTGGCTGTGGATTTCTGCATCTGCTTCCAACTGTTACTAGATGTAGGGTCTATGATAACAATTAGGGTAGTCACAAATTTGATTACAGGAGAAGTCAAGATCAGTCACTTTTTCTGTTATTGCTAGGAGTCTTAGCTGGGGTCAAACTTGTAGATTCCTGGGAATTTCCTTAGTGCCAGGTTTCTCCCTAAAACCATAATGTTTCCCTCTGTCAAGATATCTCTTTCATTGTTCTCCCTCTCCATCCCTTCCCCAATTGAACTGTCTAGTTCCCTCATGTTTCCAACCCCCATCCCTTCCTCTTTACCTCCTCCCAGATTACTCAGGAGATCTCATCTATTTCCCCTTTCCAGGGTGATCCATCCATCTCTCTTAGGGTCTTCCTTGTTACCTAGCTTCTCTGGGTCTGTGGATTGTATCCTGGCTATCCTTTGCTTTACATCTAATATTCACTTATGATTGATACACACCATGTTTGTTTTTCTGGGATTGGGTTACCTCACTCAAAATGATTTTTTCTAGTTCCATCCATTTGCTTACAAATTTCATGATGTCATTGTTTTGTTTTGTTTTGTTTTGTTTTTTACAGTTGAGTAATACTACATTGTGTAAATGTATCAAATGTTCTTCAGTTCAGGAGCATCTAAGTTGTTTCCAGGCTCTGACTATGATAAATAATGCTGTTGTGAATATAGTTGAGCAAATGTCCTTGTGGTATGTGATAGAGAATCTTTGGGTATATGTCCAAGAGTGGTATTGCTGGGTCTTGAGGTAGATTGATTCCCATTTTCCTGAGAAACTGTCATACTAATTTGACTGTACTAGTTTGCACTCCAACCAGCAGTGGAGGAGTGTTCCCATTTACACCACATCCTCTCTAACAAAAGCTGTCATTAGTGTTTTTGATCTTAGCTATCCTGACAGGTGTAAGATGGTATTTAAGAAATGTTTTGATTTTCATTTCCCTAATGACTAAGGATGTTGAACAATTCCTTAAATGTCTTTAGGCCATTTGATATTCTTCTGTTGTGAATCCTCTGTTTAGACTTGTGTCCCATCTTTTAATCTCATTATTTGGGAATTTGATGTCTAGGTTTTTGAGTTCCTTATATATCTTGAAGATCAGCCCTCTGTCAGATGTGGAGTTGGTGAATATCTTTTCCCATTCTGTAGGCTGCTGTTTTGTCTTATTTACCATATCCTTTTCCTTATAGAAGCTTTTAAGTTTTTGTAGGTCCCATTTATTAATTATTGCTCTCAGTGTCTTTGCTATTGGGGTAATATTTAGGAAGTAGTGCCTTATGCATTCCTGTGCCCATGCATTGAAGACTACTTCCCACTTTTTCTTCTATCAGGTTCAGTGTAACTGGATTAATGTTGAGGTCTTTGATTGACTTGAACTTGACTTTTGTGCATAATGATAGATATGTATCAATTTTCAATTTTCTACAGTCAGGTGAACACCACACACACACACACACACACACACACACACACACACACACACGGGGGGGGGACTTCTTAAGCTTTGCTCATTGTTCTTTATTCTTACTTTGTCAGATTAGATTATATCAATTGATCTGTCTTCAAGTTACTTTTTTTTTCTTTTACCTGATCAAATTTTGTTGGATCCCTTAGCAAATTATCATTTCAGTTATTTTACTTTTCACAACCAGAATTTTTATCTGGTTCTTTGAGGGAACTTTCTCTACTGGTTTGTATCCTCTATTTTGCAAAGTGTTCTTTTGTTACTCTTTAGTTCTATTTCTGGGGTTTCCTTTAACTCTTTAAACATATTCAAGGCAGTATATTTAATGTTTCTATCTAGAAAAATAACAGTGTCTTGGTTACCCCAATGAAATTCTTATTGATTTATTTTTCTATAAGAGTAAGCCCTACATTCTTCTGCTTTTATGGATATGATATATTTTATTGAATATAGAATATGCTGGATGTTATAAAGTCTCAACTCCAGACATCAGATTCTCATCCCTTCATAATATTCATCATTATTATTGTGTGTTGTTTTTTAGCAACTTTTATAAATATTTTTATTTATATTATATATTTTCTGTCACATAGAGCCAATGAAGTATAAGTTCTATAACTTAGTGTTCTGTTTAAGAAAATGATTTTCTCAAATGTCTAAAGGCAAAACAGAAATCTCCCACAGAGACTAACTAACTGCTCTTTTTCATACTATAAATAATAAACACACTGAGGCTCCTGGTTGTTATGTAGTTAATGCAACTCCATCCGAATTAGCACTTGTCCACCTAATCCCCCTTTCTGTACTCATATCCATATATATGTACTTTGTTCATTCCATTATCACCCCTATTAGGTTCCTAGGACCAAGTCATGCTGCATACAGCATATTCCCATTCCAAACAGGAGGAATGAGGTCACAAAAATGAGAAATTAAACCAAAGTAATACTTAAACCCACAAAGAGAAAGCTTAAATGTTGTAGGTCTAAGCACCATATGTGGGGTACATGACATAGTGTGAGCTCCAATGGCTTTGGAAGCCCTGCTCTTGTGACATTTCCAGGTGTAGTCTACATATCTTCTTCCTTGGGCTGCCTCTTCTCACTACCTGTAGCTTTCCACAGCAATCATTCCACATTTATATCACCTTTAACTTCTTTGGATTTTCTTTATAGCTTAGACTTCACCCTCAGAGCTTCATGCACCAATCTTTTCAAAGATGCCTACAAGGAATATGATGCTATCACATATTGCCCACCTTTCTAGGCTTTTCTTTGAAATTTGGTTGGAATGACCTGACTTGCATTTTTCATGTCTGTAAAACTAGCATAATCTGAACTATAAATGCCAAGTTTTACTGCCAATTCAAGCAGTGGTTGGGCCACTTCAGACTACACTGAAGTGGTGTTTGAGTACTTGGCATCTAAATACAGGAAAACATCCCCAGAGTGGACCTGTATGAACAGGGTTTTCAAATGACACTCAATCTCAAGAGAAAAGCTTATAAATAAGTTTACACTTGTATGCTTTTGACTCTGCAGTGGGTCAGGGCTCACAAATTCCTGAAGGGCTTTTAAAGCATCCTTGTTTTCTTTCATTCTTTTTTCTTGAGACAGAGGCTCACTATGTAGCCTCTGCTGGCCTGGACTCACTATTTAAACTGTCCTCAGACTCACAAAGGTCCTCCTACCTCTGTTTTTCAAGTACTGGGATTAGAGGTGTATGCCAGCACACATAGATAAAGTATTTTTCTTATTATAGCAATGCAAAATGTTTTGGTTTGTTTTTGACAGTGCTAGTTTCTAATAACTATGCTTTCCTTGACCCCAAATTTATACATGTGTCTCTTCTGGATAATCTGTGAATTTTTTATATTTTTTTTGTTCTGATTTTGGTTCCCATATCTTAATATGATCTGATGTAAACCCATGCCACAATTTGAATGCTGGACTCTCTTAAAATTTTCTCCACCCATTTAACTAACTTATCAACTTTGTGGTGGTTCAAAAGAAAATACCTCCCCCCATAGACTCATAGGGAGTGACTCTATTAGGAGATATGATCTTGTTGAGGTAGATGTGGTCTTGTTGGAGGAAATGTGTCACTGGGGGGCAGGCATGGAGGTCTCAGATGCTCATGTCAGACCCAGTTTGGTTCACTTTCTCTTCCTGCTCCCTGTGGATTCAGTTGTAAATCTCTCAGCTACTTCTCCAGCACCATGTCTGTCTGCACACCACCATGTCTCATCATGAAGATAATGGTCTTAACTTCTGAACTGTAAGCTAGTCCCAATTAAATGGTTTCCTTCATAAGAGTTGATGTGGTCATGTTTTTGTAGTATTGTCTCTCCAGAGCAACAGAAACCCTAAGATGACATTTAAACTCAGTATCTTAGAAAGTCTCAGACCATGGAAAATATATAGGCAAATTCTTTGGCAGGATACTGATGTGGGATTCTCCTCCATATGTTGTGAATGTGTTTTGTTACCATTGGTTAGTAAAGAATCTTCTTTGTGCCTAGCGCAGGCAGAAAAAAAGCAAGGAAGGAATTCCAAGCAGAAATAGAGGAGAAAAGAAGGTGGAGTCAAAGAGATGCCATGTAGCTGCCAAAGGAGACAGATGTTCCGGAAATTTACTGGTAAACCACGAGCCTCATGGTAAAATATAAAATAAAAGGCATGAGTTAATTTAAGATGTAAGAGTAAGCAAATAAAAAGCCTAAGCTAATAGGCCAAGCAGTATTTTAATTAATATAGTTTCTGTGTGATTATTTCAGAACTGGGAAATGAACAAGCAGCTTCTGCCTACAGAATACAATTATGCAAGTAACCAACATCCAATGACGGTCTTATTTCCATCTAAAACTTTATGAACAGGCCTATTTACTAAATTTTTGTTGGAATTTTTGTCTTCTGGGGTCATACAAAAATTGTTCATTAAGCTCATTTTCTAGTACTTTTAACCTCATCTGGCCATCTTCTCCAGTTTTCTCCAAATTCCACCCACTGATAAGTTCCAACGCCATCTAAACCACATGGTCAGTTTCTGTCACAAAAATGAAATTAATGCTTAGTACCTTTTTTATTAGTCAGATTTTCATTGGTATGATATTATCTGCTATAAACACAAGACAGTACTAGTACATTTTTCTCTCATTTTGAGAGGTATTTGTCCATGGTCACTTGGAGCCATGTTTCTAGGCCTATAGTGAAGTAGAATATCATGGAAGAGATGTACACTAGGATATTTCTGCACACCTCATAGAAGCAAAAAACAGACAGATATATAAAGAGGCTAAAGGCAAATTATATCTTTTTATGGCATGTCCCCATCACATATTCCTTTTAAGTAGACCCATTCCCCAATAATGCCATCATATTATGAACCAATTGTTGAGGAATAATCTTTTTATACAATGTGAAGAAGTGTTACTTAGATTGGTTTAATAAAAAGCTAAAGGACATATAGCTTGTCAGTATTTTCAGGCAAGAAAGGATGCTGAAAAGAAGAAGGCAGAGATACCAGGGGTCACAAAGCAAGAATGATGAGCACTATGAAGATGAGGAAATAAAGTAATGAGGAAGAAAGTAAATTAATAGAAATTGTTTAATACAATTAATAGAAATGGTTGAGCTTTCATAATTTATAATATGTCTCCATGTCATGATTTGGGAGCTGACTGGTAGGACAGAGAAAGATTTGCTACAATCACTCAAGGTATTAATCTGTTTATTAAGTTCAGAGGTGTCATCTCTTAATGAGGACAAAGCTTTCAGTACATGATCCATCTATTAATGTTCCATATACAAAAACTAACACTGTAAATGAAATAAAATTTAAAAACTGAGATTTAGAAATCACTTGTTTCTTTAGGTGATTCTGAGTGGGACAATATACAAATTCAAGTTATAGAGGATGTAAAATATTGAGTTAGAATTTGAAGGTTATTTAGCAGTACATAAGGAAATGGTTTGCATAGCAGAAGTTCTAGTATCAGCAAAGACCTGATGGTTTAGAAACATAAGCATAGTTCATCTTCTATATCTATGGATGTGTCCTGCATCCATAAGCTCTTTTTTATTTTTTTAATTGATTTTTATTGAACTCTACATTTTTCTCTGCTCCCCTCCCATAAACTCAACCAACAGTAGGTTAAAAGTATTGGTGGTGGGTGGAGAATTGTATCTGTACTAAACACTTATGTTTTGTTTTTCTTGATATTATCCCATAAGTAATATAGTATATTTTCATTGCATTTATACTTTATTTAAGCATTTGAAACAATGTAAAGATATTTTAAGTACATTATAAATGGCTAGAAACATGTTTCAGTGTTTAAGGGTATGTACTGTTCTTGTAGAGCACACAAATTTAGTTCTTAGTATACAGTTTCAGGAGATCCAATACCTATGGCCTCCATGGGCATCTGTCCTCTAGTGCTCTCCCATATATATATATATATATATATATATGCATGTATAGAGAGATAGAGGATGAAAAAAGTAATTGTTGTGCACTGGTACTACACAAATACTTTATTTTGTATACATGTGTATGAATCAGATAGACATGTGTATAGCATATCCTCATATGTAGAAAAGAAAATATATATCCATGTGTGCATAGGTTAGAGGAGGACATTGAATATATTTTTCTATTATACCCATTATTCTTTTGAGGGTGTCTATATGAATCTGGAGTTAATATTTTTCCAGTTAGAATAATAACAAGTTAAATTCATAAATCTTCTTGTCTTTGTTTCCCCATAGTGCTAGGGTTACAGGCACATGTGAGACCATATCCAGCTTGCTAAGTTGTGCTAGGATCCAAACTCAAGCCCTCACATTAGTGTAGGAAGCACTCTTAACCAAAAAACCAGCCCTTGTATCTTTTTTTTTTGTACAGCATTTGAGCATCTCTAGATTCAGGTATCTATGAGCAGTTCTGAAGCCCATCTCTTATTTCTATTGAGAGACAGCTATTACTACATAGAGAAGTCACCTATGATGTTATACTGGAAAAATCACATTAGGGCCTATAAACTATAGACATACTTGTCACACCAAGGAATATATTATATCTTGCTGTTATTCAGGAGCAATATAAAAATTCTAGTTTTCCAAGGTTAAAACCTTGACTATCTTTCATTGTTCTTTATACATGCACTGAAATGTTCTATATAAGAACTGGTATGGAAAAAATTACTCCGTGGAGAAGTAGTACTAGCAATGGGACAAAAAAATTGAGCAATGGAAAATGCCAGCACTGATGATGATTTAATGATTTGGTCTGCAGCCAAAATCACATTGAAAGCAACTGAAGTAGAAAGAAAACATCTAAAGGGTCCTTTGTTCTTACACATGTAGAAACCCTCTAAATGGAAAAAGGCTAAAGAGGATGTACCCACAGAGTAATGGATTTTGAAATGGAACTCAAACATACTTTTGGAACACTTGACTCAGTTGAAAACAGAACACCAGCAAAGGGGAAAAATATTGTGTGGCCAGTGCTGTTCTAATTCCAAGAAAAAGAACCTCAGGGCACACGGTGATCTTTTGAAACATCCAAAACTTGGCTCTCAATGCAGAAACAGTGAATCAAATTAAAACAGAGCAGGTTATGAAGAATGAAGTGTTTTAAATCTATCTATCTATCTATCTATCTATCTATCTATCTATCTTTCATCTATCTACCTATCATGTGAAGAATCTGAAGTCTCAGTGAGACAGATTACTGCAAGCCATTTTAGAAGAAACATCGCATAGGTGGCCTATATAAAAAGCAGCACAAGAATTCAAAAAAGCTACACAAGTTCAATTGACTGCACTTAATGGAGATCCACCACATACTAATTACCGAGATGATCTCACGTGTATCAATTTTCTAGTCAGTTTCTTAACGTTCTTTTTAAATATCTAACTGACTGGTCTTTTGTCTATCGACAATAATTAGTTCCCTCTTGTGAATTTTCAGTAATATTAATTGATACTAAAAACTGAGTATAATACAGTGGCCCAGAAAGACTCCCAATGTCAACTTCAGTCTGCCACATGTATGCACACAGACACATACAGGAATACTTGCATACACACATGAGAACACATTTATGCTGTTTTTTTACTGCTTCCATGCTTTATTTGCTAGAGTACATGAACTCTTTGTTATATATTAATTCTATTGTCTTTAATATTTGAAATTTGAAACTAGAATCTTGTTTGGAGGATTAAAGAAAAAGGTCTGGTTATGAATAGAAGTAGAGACAATTAGACTGTAGTGTTTTAAATAAATTTATAATAAATATCTAGAAGTATTACATATGAATTTTCATTTAACCTCAATTCTATAAACTAAGTAAGCTATTAAAATCTATTAGGAGAGCTGGACAGATAGTCAACGAATAAAGGCATTTACTGCAAAGCCTTCTGCTCTATTTTTAATCCCCAGGATCTATATGGTAAGAAAACAAACTTTCTCATGCTTCCTTCTGACTCCCATACATGCTTCAACATACATGTGTACCTGTGTGAACACACACAGTAAATACACAAATACAATGTTTTGTTTAAAAAAGTATTATTTTGCATACAAATCCCAATAATTCCCTCTCCCTCCCATCCTCCCACTCTTCCCAACTTCAACTCACCCTACCCCCAACAACTCTTCAGAGAGGGTCAGTCTTCCCATGGGGAGTCAGCAACATCTGTCACATCACTTGAGGCAGGACTAAGGCTTTCCCCTTGTATCTAATCTGAGCAATATAACCCTCCATAGGGAATGGACTCCAAAGAGCCAGTTCATATTTGTGCTAAAGTTTTAAAAAGAGGATTACAGTACAGTACTGAAAGCTTAACATCAGTATCAGAAACCACTCGGCAACATTGTCAACAAGACAAAATGGCAACCTGCAGAATGGGAAAAGATCTTCACTAAACCCACATCAGACAGAGGGCTGATCTCCAAAATATACAAAGAACTCAAAAAACTAGATATCAAAATATCAAATAATCTAATTAAAAAGTGGGGTACAGATCGAAAATGAGAATTCTAAACAGAAATCTCAAATGGCCAAAATGCAGTTAAGGAATTTCTCAACATCTTTACCCATCAGGGAAATGTAAATCAAATCTGAAATAGCATCTCACACCTGTCAGAATGGTTAAGATTAAAAAAAAAATGATGACAGCTTATGCTGGAGAGGATGTGGAGTAAAGGGAACATTCCTCCATTGCTGGTCAGTGTAGTGATATTTTGTTTATGATTTAACAAATAAAACTTGCCTGAAGATCAGAGTACAGAGTTAAGCCATTAAAGGCTAGAGAGTGGTGGCACACTTTTAATCTTAGGACTTGGGTGACAGAAGCAGAGGGTTCTCTGTTAGTTCAAGGCTAACCTGAACTTCACAAGATTGAACCTGTCTAAAAGATAAACAGAACTCACACAAAGATGATCTCAGTGCTTGTGATCACAAGCCTTTAATCCCAGCACTAAGGAGGTGGAGACAGGTGTGATATGGATGGATGGCAGAAGGAGACAGAAACTCAGTGCACTCTAAGGTTTTGTGGAGACAGATGGAGTCCGGAGACACAGTTTGAGGACAGGATTGCCTTTTTGGTCTGAACATTGGTAGAGGTAAAAGATCTCTCTAGTGACTGGCCTCTCTGCTTCTTTGAACTTCAGCATTAACCACTATATCTGACTCTGGGTTTTTATTATTAATACCAATTAGAATTTATGTTACAGGTGGGAATCCAAACTTGTAAAGTTGCTTTAGACATCAATATGGTGTTTTTTTAGAAAATTGAGATTCAATCTATTTTAATACCCAGCAATATCACTTTGGGGCATATGCCTAAAAGATGCATGCTCTTACCCCAAGAACATTTGCTCAGCTATGTTCATAGCAGCATTATTTATAATAGCCAGAACCTGGAAACAACCTAGATGCCCCTCAGCTGAAGAATGGATACAGAAAAATGTGCTACATTTACACAATGGAGTATTACTCAGAAGTAAAAAACAATGACATCTTGAAATTTGCAGGCAAATGGATGGAACTAGAAAAAAAATCGTCCTGATTGAGGTGACTCAGACCCAGAAAGACAAACATGGTATGTACTCACTCATAAGTGGATATTAGATATAAAGCAAAAAATAACCATCCTACAGTTCATAAACTCAGAGAAGCTAGGTAGCAAGGAGGACACTAAGAAAGATATGCATGGATCCCCTAGGAAGGGGAAATAAAAAAGATCTCCTGAGTAAATTGGGAGCATGGGAGAGGGGGAGGTGTGTAACACGATCAGGGCCTGATTGTTTGTGTTTTCTGTCCTGCCCAGTTCCCCACAACCAGCAAGCCCCAAAGAAAATCACACAGAGATCTCTATAAGTTATAAAGCTGATTGGCCCATTAGGTCAGGCTACATATTAGCTATTGTAGCTTATATTAACCCATTGTTCTGATCTATGTTAGCCATGTGGCTCAGTACCTTTTTCAGTGGGGCAGATCACATCCTGCTGCTTTGGTGATCTGGGCAGGAGTTTGAGGAATCAACTTCCTCCTTCCCAGAATTCTCCTGTTCTCATTGCATCATTTCTACTTCCTGTCTGGTTTTCCCGCCTACACCTCCTACCTGGCCAATCAGTGTTTATTTAAAACATGATTGACAGATTACAGACAATTCTCCCACACCAGAGGGGTAAACAAAAGGGGAGGGGGAGGAGAATGTGGGAGAACCAGATGGTCAGGTTGGGGGAGGGACAGACAGGGAGAGCAAGGAAAGAGAAATTTTGGTAAAGGGATCCATTATGGGATTAGTGAGAAACTTGGTGCTATAGAAATTTCTAGGAATCCACAAGGATGACCCCAGCTAAAACTCTAAGCAATAGTGAAGAGGGTACCTGAACTGGCCTTCTCCTGATGACTACTCTAATTGTTATCATAGAACCTTCACCCAGTAACTGATGGAAGCAGATGCACAGATTCACAGCTAAGCATTGGGCACAGATCTGGAACTCTAGATGAAGAGATGGAGGAGCCATAATATGAGCAAAGGGATCAATATCATGATGAAGACAGCTGACCCGAGATAGTGGGAGCTCACTGACTCTGGACTGACAGCTGGGAAATAGGACCGGACTAGGCCTTCTGAATGTGGGGTCAGTTGAATAGCTTGGGCAGTTTGTGGTGCCACTGGCAGTGGGATTAGGATTTATCCCTAGTGCAAGATCTGGAATTTTGGAGCTCATTCCCTGTGGAGGGTTACCTTGCTCAGCCTAGATATAGGGTCTTTGGTCCTGCCTCAACTTGATATGCCAGACTTTGTTGACTCCCCATGGGAGGCCTTACACCCTATGAGGAGTTGATGGTGATGGGGTAGTGGGGGAAGGTGGGAGAAACAGGAGGAGGAAGGGAGGGAGGGGAAACTGGAATTAATGTGTAAGATGAAAAAAAAAATTTAAAATAAAAAAGTAAATTAATAAAAATTAAAAAAGAAACAACTAAGCATAAGATCTTTGGAATCAGGACAATTCCCATAATGTATTATTATTAACAAACACACACACACACACACACACACACACACA
Organism: Myodes glareolus; assembly: GCF_982192425.1. NCBI lineage: Eukaryota > Metazoa > Chordata > Mammalia > Rodentia > Cricetidae > Myodes > Myodes glareolus. Next base: position 121,507,698 of record NC_142053.1, read on the forward strand.
TATGTATATACATATATACATACATATATATATATATATATCTTCTACTTTTTGGCTTTATATTTACATATTTCTTTTTTGTTTGTTGAGATGAGTTATTATATAGCCTTGGTTGGCTTCAAACTCATTATGTAGGCAAGAATGGCCTTCAACTCTCAATCCTTCTGTCCCTACCTCTTAAGCACTGGGAATAAAAGTATACTTCACCACACAAAGCTACTTTTTAATTATATTGCATTGTAGTAATAATATTTATTATAAAATCAACTCTAAACAAACTTTTAATTATGGAACACAGAGGTAATTTTGTCCAGAAAAACTCTATAAATTTCTTATTTTTCATTAATTTGTTAATTCCTGACTTGTCAGTGTCCTCTTGCCCTCAACCCTGGAAACCACCAATATTCTCTATGGCTGATGAGTTTGCCTATCTTTAGAAACTTCATATAAGTAGAACCATGGAGCAATAATGTAATGAAAAATTCAATAGAGCCATTGTACCTGGCATAAACTCTGGAGTGATAGCACACCGAGGCATTGAAGTCATCTTTTGTAAATAGTGATAGTTAGCAGAGATTTACGGAGTTGTTTTTCCCATAGGAGCTTCAGAACCTTTGCATAACTTCAGTCGCAAGATATGCATTCCTGGCAAACCAGAAGTCTTCGAATGACTGAGAATTGCTTGGTAATATGTTCCTTCAGACAACTCTTAAATCAGATCAAAGGTTCTAGTATGCAGAAACTGACTTACTAAAAGTAATTTTTGTTTATCAATCAGTAAAAACACTTATGCAAGGCTACTTGTGGTTCAGTCCTCAGAGATTATATCTTTATTACATCCTCCAGTGTCTTTCTTTCTTTGATTGTCCTGCATGACTCAGCTCACCAACATAATTATTTTTTTTAATGAATGACTTATTTTACTTAGGTGATATATTCGCATTTCACCCAAATTATTAAATGTTTCAGATATTCTACACTATGGTGAGATAATGGCCTGCTGAAACTATATTTTACATTATTAGTCAAACAGTTTTTATTGGAGATTTAAGTACTTCCATGCTTTTTGTTTATATAGCTTAGTTTGGGCATTTTTTTCCTTACTGGTCTTTTGCTTATATATTGTGATTTTTATTTTGTGTTTTTTTATTGATTTTATTGAGCTCGACATTTTTCTCTGCTTCCCTCCCTTTCCCTCCCCTCCCCTTCAGCCCTCTTCCATGGTCCCCATGATCCCCGTTTACCAGGAGAATCTGTCTTTTTCTACTTCCTATGTAGATCCAAATATGTCTCTCTTAGGGTTCTCATTGTTGTCTAGGTTCTCTGGGATTGTAATTTGTAGACTAGTTTTTTTTGATTTATATCTAAAAACCACTTATGAGTGAGTACATATGATATTTATCTTTCTGGGTCTGGGTTATATCACTCAATATGATGTTTTCTAACTCCATCCATTTGCCTGCAAATTTCAAGGTGCCATTATTTTTTCTGCTGTGTAGTACTCCATTATGTAAGTGTACCACATTTTCCTTTTCCATTCTTCAGTCAAGAGGCATTTAGGTTGTTTCCAGGTCCTGGCTATGACAAACAAAGCTGCTCTGAACATAGTTGAGCACATGTCCTTGTGGTACAATTGAGCATCCTTTGGATATATACCCAAAAGTGGTATTACTGGGTCTTGAGGAAGGTTGTTTCCTAATTTTCTGAGAAATTGCCATACTGATATCCAAAGGGGTTGTACCAGCTTGCACTCCCACCAGCAATGCAGGAGTGTTCCCTTTACCCCACAACCTCTCCAGCATAAGTTGTCACCAGTGCTTTTGATCTTGGCCATGCTTACAGGTGTAAAATGGAATCTCAGAGTTGTTTTAATTTGTATTTCTCTGATGGCTAAGGATATTGAGCAGTTCCTTAAGTGTCTTTCAGCCATTTTAGATTCCTCTCTTGAGATTTCTGTTTAGGTCTCTACTCAATTTTTTTTATTGGATCATTTTTTTTTTGTTTTGATTTGTTTTTTATGACAAATTTCTTGAGTTCTTTGTACATTTTGGAGATCTGACCTCTGTCTGATGTGGTGTTGGTGAAGATATTTTTCAATTCTGTAGGCTGTTATTTTGTCTTGTTGACCATGTCCTTTGCCTTCAAGAAGCTTTTAAGTTTCAGGAGGTCCCATTTATTAATTGTTTCTCTCAGTGTCTGAGATTATATTTAGGAAGTGGTCTCCTGTGCCAATATGTTCAAGTGTACTTCCAACTTTCTCTTCTATGAGGTTCAGTGTAGCTGACTTTATGTTGAGATCTTTGATTCATCTGGACTTGTGTTTTGTGAATGATGGTAAATATGAATCTATTTTCATTCTTCTACATGTTGATATTCAGTTATGCCAGCACCATTTGTTAAGTATGCTTTCTTTTTTCTATTTTATATTTTTTGCTTCTTTGTCAAAAATCAGGTGTTTGTAGATGTTTGTAGGTGTGTGGATTAATATCTGGGTCTTCAGTTCGGTTCCACTGGTCCCCTTTCTGGTCTTTTGGCTAAGATCAAGTGTAGTTAGTATCTGTTCTTATCAGTCATTTGGGGGTTTTATGGCTTTCAGGGGTATACATATATGTCTTGGCATGTGTGTGTGCTTTTCATGTTTTTATGCTCCTTGTTTAGTTTGGTTTTATTATCATTTATTGGTTTTTTATTTGCCTTTTTATTTTCTAAAAAAAATAAGAAGACATGGAGTTGAATGGGTTGGCAAGGTGGGGAGGATCTGGAAAAGTATGAGAGATGGGAAGCTATGATTAGAATTTTTCATGAAAAAATATTACATGTAAACATTAAAAATTAAAAAATACAGCTCTACTCCACAATAAAATATTACCCTCTTTGATTCCTATTTTATACAGTATCGCTTATTTCTGTACATATCAACAGACAATAAAATAGGAAACCATTAAAAATGTGCAAAAGTTTGAATAGGCATTTCTTTGAAGGCAGTAGATAAATGGACAATAGATGCATGAAAGAGATGTTCAACATCATCAATAATTAGTAAAAACAATTTAAAGCACAATGCAATACTAATCTGCATCCATCAGAATATGTACTATAAAGACCAAATTTAAAATAATTTTTTATATAAAGACAAAGTTCAGAAAATAAGAATGGATGCACAGAAATCAAATCCTTGCACACTGCTCATAAAAATGTAGCATGTTGTAGCTACACTATAAAATAAAATAAAACGTTATTAGGAAAAAAATAAAAATAAAAAATAAAAGGCAGTATGTAGCTCAACATCTTTTTGAGAGAAAATATGAAGAAAGTTCTTGACTAAGTCACATGGCAAACAAAATAGAAATGAACTCTATCCCTCTATAAAGGATTTAGTTCCTTTGAACTGCAATTTCTAAGTAAATGAGAGTTCTGAAGACTTGCATGGTTTTGACTCTTATGGGGTAAACAAATGAGTTCAGTGGAAGGAAGACATATGTGCTGAATATCTATCCAGTGACTACTAAACCTCTGTCATGGGTGACTTCATTAAAGACATGAAAGGACTCCTCTTATAATTCTGATTCATTTTTAATTAACACTGATGTAAAAACTGACCTTCTCTCTCTCTCCAGCCAGTGTATGTCCCAAGGAAGCTAATCCCAATAACAATCATCAAGCAAGTGATTCAGAATGTAACCCACAGGGCTTCAACTAAAGTCACAGAGAAGGCTCCTTTTGGAGCAACAATACTAGTTCATCTTATTTTTCCGGGTCTTAATGATTCCACGGTAAAACTTCCCACATGCATAATGCTTGAGATTTTGGATGCTCTCAAGGCACAGTTAGGTCCTGGAGATCTAACTCAAACCCAGGTCCTGAGCTTTTTCATCCAGGATTTGGTTTCTACTGCAAGGCAGTAATGTGGTAAACATGATATGCGCAGAGGGAAGTAACTGTCTTGCAACACGTCACTTCAAAGT